>NC_077231.1:94597798-94652798 GCF_027887165.1 Monodelphis domestica
TGAATGATTTCAGGGCAGCCTTGGCCAGACTTGAGCAAGTCATTAACCCTTTGGACCTCCGTTTCCTCATCTATAAAACCAGGCGGTAGGACTAGATCAGGAGTTCTTAACCTGGGGTCTGTGAGCTTAGATGGGATAAAGGAAAATGGCATCTTTATTTTTGCTAAGCTTTATCCTAAATTTAGTATTTTCTTCAGTTTGGAATATAGGCAACAAGCTCAGTAGTATTAGGAGTCCCTGCGATTTTTGTCAGCAACAGAAATAGCACACATTTTTCTATCCCATTATAGTTGTCGCAGATATCTCAAAATGCCACTGATGCTCATTGCTACTTTGAATTACTCTAGCGATTAGACCTGACATTAGATTGCACATGATTAGAGTCTTCCTGTCTACAGCCTGGGTATCAAAAGGATTGGTTTGCCTTGTGATCCTACGATTTTTTGTGCTTTTAAAAACATGATTCTAGGAAGGGGTCTGCAGGCTTTTTCATACTGTCAAAGGGGTCCATGACACGAAAACATGAGAAGAATTCCTGGTCCAGACAACCTCTGAAGCCTCTTCTACTTCCAAATGGCTAATCCCAAGGTACTGTGATTCCACGTTGCCTCCATTTTGCTGGAGACTGAGAGCCCTTTCTTTAAGGGCAAGGCTTTTATTCCTAAGCTTAACAATAAAAATATCCTGGGTAAAAATAACCCCAGAGCCATACCTAAGAGTTTTGATGTCCAAAAGGAATGACCTAAAATGAGTCCACCATGGAACTTTGTAATTCACGACATGAAAACAATGCAAGCAACAAAGACAAATTCAGTTGAATGAGAGAGTAGATTTTGGGGTACAAGCCTCCTGTAGTGGGGGAAGGCCATGAAACCAGCCTTTTTTAGGGGGGGATAGGGTGGGGACAGTATGGAGAAGACAGCGTCCAAAGAAAACCCTGAGACATCTGCTGGGGAGGTTGCCAGGGGAAGGAAGAAGAGAGGGATAGGCTGGGGGGAAACCTGGTCAGTGACTACAAGGGTGAGAGAACAAACCATCTGGTAGCTGTTTAGTTTACCTAATTGTTCCTTTTAAGTAGGTGCTAAGCTCAGTTGTTTTTTATGCTGCTGAAGGTGTTGCCAAAAATTCAACAATATAATGAATCGCAACTAATTATTCTCCATCTCCATCTAAATTTTGGTGCCTTGAGGCTAAGCTCCATTTGGGTGTCCTGTCCTAGTTCTAGTAACTGTAATACAGTTGGCAAGCTTATTGGCATTGAAGGGAAAATGATCGATTAAAAACAAGAACAAAACAGAGAACAGATTTGGATAATAATAAGCATAATTCACATTTATATGGCACTCTAAGGTGTCTGCAAAGAGTTTAATAGATATTATGTCATTTGGTCCCTCATGACAACCCTATGAGGTAGGTGCTATTATATCACCATTTTACAGAGGAGGAAACTGAGGGTTGGGGAGGGTTAGTGACTTGTCCAGAGCTATGTAGCTAATAAGAATTTAGAGAGTAGGAAGAGAGAGAAAATGAGGCCATGGAGTGTCTGGTGTGGGTGGCAGGGGTGCATTGGAAACAGCTGGAACCCACTCCTGAGAGCCAATTGTTAAATTTTTAGTGTGAGCATTAATTTTTAGGAAATCTGCACACCTACTGGTCAAGGCTTGATTTATTATTTTGTTTATTGCCTAGACTTAAGGAAATGATGGAGAAAATGTTAATAATGCAATTAAACTTAAAAGAGTAAACTCCATACATCCCCCACCCCAGATTAAACATTTATCTGCACAACCAACCCAGCAAGAAGCTAAAGGGGTGGAAGTGGGAAAGAAAGAATGAATAAATGAATGAAAAAGAATTCACTATATTTATTATGTGCCAGTAAGCAAATAAGCAGATAGTAGTATAGGTTTCCTTTTTTGTGGGATTAGGGGAGCTCTCATTAGTATAAAGAACTTTCAGTAACAAAATTCCCTCCACCGATGCCACAGATTGACCACAGTAAGAAATTAGCAGAGAACTCCTCAGCCCTGCAAAATTCTGCCAAATTTCCAATCTTCAAAAATCTATAATTGCATTAATATGCTTTCTGTCTCAGAACCAAGGCTAAGTATTGGTTGCAAGGCAGAAGAGTGGTAAGGGCTAGCCAATGGGGTTAAGGGACTTGCCCAGGGTCACACAGCTAGGAAGTGTCTGAGGCCAGATTGGAATCCAGGACCTCCTGTTGTCAGGCATGGCACTTACTGTTTCATCTAGCTTCTGGAGGAATTTGACTCCCAGATCTGTCCCATATTAGCTGCATAACTTTGGGCAAGTCCAAGTGTCCCCTAACAGGACTGTTTTATGGTGATAATGATACTTGTATTGCTCAGAAGGAAGCACTTTGTAAACCATGAAGTTCTGTGTAAGTATGAGTTACTATTACCCACCTTTTGATATTTATTGGAGAGCATTATTCCCATTTTATAGATGAGGTAGCTAAGGCTCAGATACTTCCCAGAGAAATGTGATTTCAATAAGTTTTAAGATACAGTAGAGTGCAGTGGAAAGGGCAGCTGGGTGGTGCCAGTAGAGTGCTAGACCTGGAGTCAGGAAGACCAGAGTTCAAATCCAGATGCTTATTAGCTGTGTGACCCAGGGAAGGCCACTTTGCTTCTATCTGCTTCAGTTTCCTCAAATAGGGAAAATAATAATTTTTTTTGTAAAATAGGGAAAATAATAGCAATAGATTCTTCCTCCAAGATGCCGTTGGCCAATCAATTTATTTTTTAGTTCAAATACTTCTAAACCCATCTCATGAACACATGATTTTTTCCTTCTTGTTTCCAAGGAGAGAATGAGAAACTTTCTCAAATATTCAGTAAAATCTGTTAACTGTACCTGCGTTTTTTAAGCTTTAGTTTCTGTCTTAGAACCAATATTTAGTATCAGTTCAAGGCAAAAGAGAAGTAAGGGATGGCAATGGGGATCAAATGCCCTCTCCAGGTTCACACCACTGGAAGTGTCTGAGGTCAGATTTGAACCCAGGAGTTCCTGCCTCCAGACCTGGCTTTGTATTCTCTGCCCCTGGTGTGTGTGTGTGTGTGTGTGTGTGTGTGTGTGTGTGTGTGTGTGAGGTGAACCTCCAGGGTTTGGGAAGGGTACCCTTTGCAAGAATGCAAGACTCCAAAACTCAGCTTAAAAATAAAATAAAAGGAGAAATTTATTCATTTAGAATTCACATTGAATTTGACTGGGAGGACAACATAGATGGAAAACTGCCTCCTCGAGGACATCAATTCTGGGTCTTTCTACTCTTTACAACAGGTGATCCGTGACTTGGGGGAGGGTATGCACTCAGTTATAAGGTGGAGGATTGGTCATCTGACTGGTGTCAGCCTGAAGACATAGGGGGTGACCCTTAGAGTTTAGGGGGCAGATAGATGTTTTGGATACCTCCCAATGGTATCAAAGCATAGCCTGGAGGTGTATCTCTGTGTCCATCTCGAGACCTGGGGGACAATCCTAGGAGGATAATTCTCTCAGGGGACCCTCCCTTTGACTTAGCAGGGTCTTATCAGGAGTTATCAGATGTTTTAGGGTTAGCGGTCAAAAGGATTCAAGGAAGCAAAGGAGTTTTCTTGCTAATAGTTTGGCCTTAAACACTTCTATAATTTAGGGGTGCAATGACCCATGCCACCCCCACTGTAGCTGCTGTCTTGCTTGCCCATGCTAATTTGTTATAGGGATGTTTTCTTTCTTTGTTTCTTTCTCTTTGAAAGGAAGAAGGAGAGGAAAGATGGAGTCAGGGAAGTGATTCCAAAAGAAGAAAAAAAAGAGGGCCATTGATACTTAAAAAAAATGCTCAGCAGAGAATAGAAGGAAGTTCAAAAGGAAGCACAGACAAGTGGATAGTTTTGAAAGTAACATGTACATTTCTGCCTTACCATTATTGCTATTTTTAAAATAGTAAGTGTAGAGATGGAAATGTCTTTTTTGAGTGGTTAAGTTCAGAATAAATGTTTTTTTAAAATATTGTATCTGTAGAGCTCCCCCTCCCCTCCCCACCTCACCAAGTGCCAGACTGGTAACCCTGTCAAAAAAGGAGTGAAGTGAGTTTGGCATAATAACCTGGATGAAGTCATCCTCTCTTTGTGATCACTGATTCCTTTTATAGATATTTTCTAACTATCTCTTGAAGAATACCTTCCAGAAATGTACCAGAAATTGAAATCAAGTTTAAAAAAACCATCCTTAGCTCTCAGACGGCATTTTCTTCCCTTTTTGGAAAATTGGGACAACATTTGTCCTTCTCTGGTGTTATGGCCCCTTTTTTCCTCTTCAATCTTTTGATAGTTATTGCACAATAGTAGCTCATCACTCACACCCGCCAGTTTTTCAGTGCTCTGAAATGTTCATCCAGTACCGATAATGGAAATTTATCAGATGCTCTCTTGCTATTTCCCTACTTATCATGGGTTTCAACTCCCCATTAACCATTTTTGTTATGTCCTGTCTTATGTAAAGATCATTCTCTTTGGCAGATAAAAAAGCAGTAAAATAGGAGCTGGGATGGTTCAGCTTTTTCTCTGTCATCCAGTATCATTGGCCTATCCATCCTGAGCAGTTATCCTATTTCTTTTCTGAATACTTCTCTTGCTAAGGTGGCACAAAACACTTTTTTTCTGGCCTTCGCTTTGGCTCATTCTGAGCTTTACCATTCCTGACACCATTATTACAGACTCATGCTTTTGTTTTAATCCTCCATTACCTGGCCTTGCTTCCATCTTCATTATCTACCATACTCTTCAACCATCGACGAATGTCACTGAAAAGATGCTCTATGCTCTGATATCTTTATTGGGTGATAATAATGAATCTCCCACTTACTCACTCAAAGGTGTAAACTAGGTATGAATTTGATGAAAGCAGATGAAATGTCTTGGGACTGGTTGAAGAGGATCAATTATGCCCCATAGCGCTTGGATAAAATAGCATCCTGCATTCCTATAGCTGACCAGCCTATTGGAGAAGCAGCTCTAGTCAAGCTCCTTTGAAGGAATAGCTTATGGGAAGGAAGACTGGGGAGGAGAGATTCATTCTCATCCCCCTCCCTCACAGCTCCCCACCAACAAGGGTTGTCCATGTGAATTTTGAAAGGTCAGAAGATTTGGACTTACCACCAGCATCTGCAGCAGTGTCCCTGGTGGAATAGTGATTAATAGCCTCTCTATCAGGAACTATCTTAGTTAAGATACATCAAGAAAAGGCAAGCTCTGGGGCTTCCACCCCAGGGTCCAGCAGGGAATTGCATTTCCTAGAGAAAACTTTAGGAAGACAGAAGAGTACTTCTATCCAACCAGGACTGTGAATTACCCTTTTGCCATTGGTGCTTTCTGAGCTTTGACCCAAGTTCCTCTGGAATACTCTGTATTTACTTGTAGGAGAGTGTTTGTAGACTTTTAGGGTGATGCTTTTGTACCAAGTGTTTTGACTGTATCACATTGATAAATACTTTAACCAATCCTAAATGTCTATTTGATAATGAATGGACATACCAGATGAGGGCTCGTGGGTAATAATACTAATGAAAAAACACCCCCAAGTCCCAATACCTCTAGAATCCAAGAAGAGAAATAATCAGCTATCTCAAGGGACCCAACCTGCCATTGTAGGTTCATGTTAAACAGTAGCCCCAAAGAATATGCCACACATGTCTCTTAACAAATCGAAATCAATGAATTTCCTGTGCATCCACATCAGTTTCTTTAGATAGCCCTCTTTTTCTTCCTTGTTGTTCTTCATAACTTCAGTCTGGAGACTTTTCCATCCCTTCTGGGCCAACTTCTCTTGTAGAATTTTGGGCCATGGGATCCCGTCTAACTTTTTTCTGAATGGTTTGAAATCTGCCCCCTAAAAACTGAATATGATTTTGCGATTATGCTGGCCTTTCCTCTCCGCTATCACAAATTCCAAGGAGTCATTTGTTCCTAAAGCTCCTGTCATTTATACTCCAGCAATCAGTTCTTTCTCACTGGTGAAAATCAAGTCCAGAATAGTGGCCTTTCTCATTTCTTCCTCCAGCTTTTGAAGAATGAGTTTAACATTAAGATGAGAATCTATCAGCTACTCTGCGTTTGACAGAGATAATGAGAGGTCCCATAGATACCTGTTTTAGGGTGGGTGGGTGGAGTCCCAGGCAATGTAATTATGGAAGGCCCAGGAACCGTAACTGCATTAGTCAATAGCACATACCCTAGGTTTGAATAAGTTTTTAATTGATTTAAGAGGAGCACAAGGGCTTTGGGTCATTGGATGAAAGCAGATGGCTATATAAGAAATATGGAGTGAATGGCTAAAAGAATTAGACACATATCTGAGTCTTTCCTAGTTTCTTCAATAGCTGGTGTTTTGTTTCTCAAGCTGCTTTGTATTTCATGACTTCATAATTATTTGTATTTGTTCCCTTTCTGTTTATTATACATACCTCTATTCAGTCTTCTATTCAGTTAGCATACAGATCAAATATACACAGTTAGGTATGTTCTTCTTGTCTCTCTTGTGACAATGTAAATCCTTTGTGATAAGGAGTATTCCATTTATTGTATTTGTATCCCCAGGACCTAAAATGGTGCCTGGCATATAGTTGGTGCTTAATAAATGCTTATTGGCTGCTTGATTAATTGGGTTTATGTATAACACCACAAGCCAATTTGTATGGGGCATTTCAGCATCCAGGATGTGGCCACACATGATGAAGGATCCTAAATTGCCTTTGGTGAATGGGAGAGGCATGGGTTTCCTTCTTCTCCCCACTTCCCCAGGGGATGATCAGTGTCCTTGTGAAGGTTGGAAGATCTGGAGTTGCCATTTGCATTGGTAGTAGGATCACTGGACCCAAGAGCAATGCCCCTAGAAGAGCATTGACTGAGGTAGCATTTTTACTGAGAGCTGAATGACACACTGAGGACAAGTGAGACAAACCTAGGAAAAGAAGCTTCAGGATTCTCTGAGAACATTGACCTTCAGAGCCCTGCAGAGAATTGCACCTAAGGAGAACTTCATAAGGTCTCTACAAAGGGAGAAAAGATTTCCAGTAACTAAAAGCTTTGAATTTATATTCTGGCTCCTTGTGCTAAATTTGAACCCTCTCTCCCCAGGGACTTTAGGCGGCCATGAGGCAAACAAGCCCCTGATTTGGGGGAATGTTTCTGTAACAACTCTCCTTGCTATATGAGCTTAGAAGATACAGTTTCTAAAAATTAGTGAACTGTAACTGGTAATCAATAGGAAGTACTCTACTGACAGCACTTAAATGACAGTATTTAGAAACCCCAGCTACTTTCAATATTATGCCTAGAAACTTAAGGGGAGAAACAATCTGCCCTCTGGAGAATTCTCCTAATATAAGTGGGTGTCCTGAGAAAGTTGCCTGAAGGGGGTGCCATGCCTGATAATTGACATTCCCATACTTCTAATTATGTAATCTCTCTGTGCCCATCTTTGGATTTGTTCCCCAGACTCTCTGTCTATTTCTTCCTCCTGTCCAGGTGGTATGTAGTACACTGCCATCACACTGTTGATTTTGTTTTTACCTTCCTTACTTTTCACCAACATGCCCTCTACCATGTTTTCCCACTCTGGTTCCCAGAATTACTCACATGAGTTGATCTTATGTGATCACATTATGTGATAATGTAATAATGCTGAGCATGAGAATGATGATGAGTATGATGATGATAAGGAGGAGAAAGATGATATTTAACATTTATATAGTACTTCCTATTCTTACATGATTATTTCCCCTCCACTATTAGCTATTCTCTATTTTTTTTTAACCAAAGAATACCCTTCTAAAGTCATATTTATCCACTGGTCCCAAACCCCCAGTCTGAATCCTTATGAGCTTGTATATGCTGATAAACATGGAACAATGAGAAATGGGGAGGGAGATTATGCACAAAACATTTTAAAGTTCTATTTGCCTTAACGTTTTTCCTTCACATTCTTAACTCCAGACAACCAGTATAACAACAGAGTTTTTATTTGTAGTGTTTGCCAACTTCAGAGGTATAAATACTTATAGAGAAAATTTAACATGGGCTCCAGCAAGCCAGTATGAGCTGCCTCCAGCATGTTGCTGCCTGAAAGGTCAAATCTGCCTCCTTGCCTAAGGATGTCCAGTTCATTTTCCTTGTTACTAATGTGTGTGTGTGTGTGTGTGTGTGTGTGTGTGTGTGTGCCTTTGGGTATCGCTCTTGAAGTCTCAGGTCCTCTTGGGGCTTTTGCTTTTGAGTTCTTGGGCATTCTCTCTTGCACTCTAGCCTTCCTGTGCTGTAGCTACGGTCCAAGGTGGAAAGCTTGATGGATATAAGCACTCCATTCCCCCTCCCTTTCCTTTAAAGTCCTTTGCTTGGCTCCATGAGGTTTGAAGACAATTGGACCCTCACTGAGTGATCCTGGGCAGGTCCTAGCATCTCAGCTCTATTTCTCCAACGAGGGGCTTGGCCTCGATGGCCTCTAATCTCTGTATCAGTTCTGCATCTCTCTGAGGATGAGCACCAGAGGGTGGGCTGACCAGTGATGAATCTTGCAAGGGTGCTGGGGAGGGCTGAATGGATCCTGTAAGCGACGATCCCTTTTACTAAGGATTATGTGGAGGGAGTATCCATGGGACTAGTGGAAGTGACAGATCTTTAAAGAGTTCCAGTTAGAGTCACTCGCACTCTCTCTAACCTGCTGACAAAGATGGCAGGGAGGATGGGGGAGCTTGCTATTAACACCATGTTACAAATGATGGAGCCCAGGAGGTTAAATGACTCGTCTGAGTAGTCCATAAAATGAATCAGGGATGGAGCCAGTAAAGAGGACACTCAAAGTACCTGGCATTCTGTCCTAATAGGCTCTGAGCTCTACGGCTGGCAGAGACCTCCAAGGCCCTTGAGTCCAACCCCCTCATTTTATAGGTCAGGAAAGTGGAACATAGATTTAGAACTGAATTAGGTCTTCAAGGCCGTTTGAGTCCAAGTTGCCTCATTTTACAGATGAGGGAACTGAGGCCAGAGAGGAAAATGGACTTCACCCCAAGTCCCACAGCTAATAAGTGTCTGAAATGGGATGTGAGCCCAGATCTTCCTGACTCCACGCCAGAGCCGGGAAGGAGGGGAGCGGAGGGCATTGTTCTGCCCTTAGAATTTGGAGTTGGAGATCTGTCGGAGGCCTCAAAGATAAAGATGAGAAAGTGATTTTTCTCCCTCTTTGGAATAAGCATTTTTTTCCCTTCCAGAGCAGTTCAGGCATTCTGCAGCTGATAGCTTGGGAACGATGCTTGGCATGCTACTGACTCCAAGACCCAAGTCTGGGAGCAGCCTGGGACTAAAAGGAGTGTCATGAATCACTGTGACATTTGAACAAGTACCTTGGATGAAGGAGCCAGGCTGGAATAGCATCCTGGTCCCCCTTCACTCTCTGTCCCAGCAGCAGCCTCAGGTCCATTCTCCTTCCGCCCACTGGTTTGCAGGTAAATGGATGACATGAAATAAATCCAGCACTGGGGCCAGAATGAACTTTCTGATTCAAAGGAGTTCGGGTCCCTGATACGCCATATTCAGTATCTGGTATTCCAACAAAAACCAGGGAAAGGTTGGTGCATGAGTGCTTTCTCAGCTTCTCTCAGGCAGGGGGCCCATTTGATGCCCTTCAGCCTTTGATGCTGGATGATTTTTTATCTTCCTTTTTTTAAGTATTTATTTATTTTTCAGTTCTGTGTAGAAATCATTTTTGACAATTGTTTTCTGATATTTTTAGGATTTGGAATTTTCTCCCTCCCTCCCCCCTTCTTCCCTTTCCCTGAAGCAGTAAATAATCTGATATAGGTTAAAGCAGTGCTTTCATACAATACAGAGTGCCATATTGTTCATGGCATGATAGAAGACACCTATCACGTATACCATAAAGAGCTCTTGAAGAAGATAAATTGGAAGATGGCGTGCTTTGATCTACACTCCAACAGTTCCTTTTTTGGGGGTAGATAACATTTTTGTCCTGAGTCTCTTGTGGTTGGATCTTGGAGACTTGCTTTGCTGACAATGATTAATGATCATACATTTCTGTTACTTCCTCTCACTTCACATTGCATCAGTTCCTATAAGTCTTTCCATGTTTTTCTCAACACATCCTGTTATCATTTCTTATAGAGCTATAGTATTCTATTACAACCATGTGCCATGGTTTGTCCATCTGTTCTTCAAGTGATGGACAACTCAGTTTCCAATCCTTTGGTGCTACCAAAAGAGCTGCTAAAAATATTTTGGTATGGGTAGATCCTTTCCTATCTCTGATCTCCTTGGGATACAAACCCAGCAGTAGTATTACTGGATCAAAGGGTATGCATAGTTTTATATCCCTTTGGGTATGGATCCATATTGTTCTTCAGAATGGTTGTATCAGTTTACAGTTCCACCAACAATGTATTAGTGTGACAATTTCCCCACATCTCCTATTCCCACTTGTATCATTTTCCTTTTCAGTCATGCTAGCCATTTTCATAGGCAGGAGGTAGTATCTCAGAGTTGTTTTAATTTGGATTTCTTTAATCAATAGTGGTTTGAAGAATTTTTTTCATATGACTCTCTATGGTTTTAATTTCTTCCTCTGAGAACTCGCCTGTTCATATCCTTTGACCATTTTTCAACTGGAGGATGCGTCATATTCTTATAAATTTGATTCTGGTTTTTTATATATTTGAGAAATGAGGCCTTTGTTAGAGATACTTGATGCTGGAACATTTTCATATTGAGAGAAAACTCAGGCAGCATTAGGAAATCTTTAGCTGCAAGTATCATTGCCAGTGCAAATCCTTAGAGTGAGTCATAGAGCCGTAGGATCATATGTCTAAAATCAGAAGGGACCTAGAGGCCATGGAGTCCAACCTCTTCATTTTGTAGATGAGGAAACTGAGGCCCAAAGAGGTCATAGCATTACAGCTAGAGAGACCTTAGAGACGTGAAGTCCAAATGGCTCATTTTACAGACAAGGAAACTGAGGCCTGATAGGCTAAATGAGTGGCCCAGGATTATACAATTCAAAAGCATCTGAGCAGGATTTGAACCTAGGTCCTTCTGACTCTAAGTCCCATGCTCTATCCTTTATACCATGTTATAAGCATGGAGATTATTTTTGGGTTTTTTTTGGGGGGGGTATTTCTAGGACTTAGTACAGTGATTGGCACATGGTAAATGCTACATAAATACTTGTTGGTTGATTGATGGATGTTACTGACGAGAATGCTGGCAAAGAGGCATCAGATCCCAGGGAAAGATTCTGGAATTGGGGTCAGCAAAGTCTTGAGATCTAGTCCTGTCTCTGACACTTATTAGCTGCAACTATTGGCAAGTCAGATGACTCCTTTGAGAGGATTCCTTCATCCACACAGTCAGGAAAATCAAACCTGTAAGGCTCACATTATGGAACTGATGTGAAGATCAAATGATACAATTTTTGTAAAAACCCTTGTCTTAGTATCAGTTCTAAGACAGAAGAGTGGTAAGGGCTAGGCAATGGGGGTTAAATGACTTGTCCAGGGTCACACAGCTAGGAAGTATCTGAGGTCAAATTTGAACTTAGGTCTTCCTCAATTCCAGGCCTGGATCTGTAGCCACTATGTTAGCTAGCTGCTCTAATATAATTTAAAAAAAATTTATTGATTACTTTTGCATTATCTTAATTTCAAAATCTACCTCTACTCTTCCCCTACTTAGCAGACCTATCCTTGTAACAAAGAATAAAAAAAGAAAGAGAATAAAATTAGTCTACCAAAAACAATATATTATCTGAATCTAATATGACAATACATACAATATTTTATACCCCTATTCCTTCTAGCTCTAGAAAGAAGGGCTTCGTTTAGTGGTTTCAATAGCATCCAACTCTTTGCAACCCCATTGAGGTTTTCTTGGCAGAGACACTGGAGTCATTTGCCATTTACTTCTCCAGATCATTTTACAGATAAAGAAACTGAGGCAAAGAGGGTTAAGTGACTCATCCAAGGTCACATAGCTAATTACCATTTTCTTTTCCAGCTCATTTTACAGATGAAGAAACTGAGGCAAAGAGGGTTAAGTGGCTTATCCAAGGTCACATAGCTAATTACCATTTTCTTTTCCAGTTCATTTAACAGATGAAGAAACTGAGGCAAACAGGGTTAAGTGATTTGCCCAGGGTCACACAGCTAGTTACCATTTCTTTCTCCAGATCATTTTACAGATGAATAAATTGAGGCAAACAGGGTTAAGAGATTTGCCTAGGGTAACATAGCTAATTACTATTTCCTCCTCTAGCTCATTTTACAGATGAGGAAATTGAGGCAAACAGGTTGAAGTGTCTTGCCCAGGATTACACAGCTAGTAAGTGTCTAAGCTCATATTAGAACTCAGGTCTTCCTGCCTCTAGACCCAGATCCAAAAGCAAAATTATTTTACCCGTTACTGTTTAAAGGAGAAAATTAAAAACCTGGGAAAGAGGTTGACATGACGACACAATCTCACAACCAAGAAATGTTTACCCTAGTACCAGAGTATACAACAGAAATATCTCTTTAACAGGAGATACCAAATAATCTAATTTCTGCAATGAACTTTGTAAGCCTTAACATGCCAGATAAATAGCAGAATTTAAAAATTCTCTACCCATCAGGGTACAAGTCATCTCCCCCACTGGAATGGGGCAAGGATGGTTTTGCCTTTCTTTGTATTCAAATCAACCTCTAATAAATGTTTATTGATTGACTGGAAACTTTCTTCATGAAGACTCATCAACCACTCATAGTCCTAAGATTTTCCTACGATTCTGAGACAGGAAATCCCTTCCTTGTGGTTGATGAACCTCTCCTCCTCATCACTTCCTCCTCCAGGCCTTATGCCCACTCTGGGACACCAACCCTCCCCAACTAGCCCAAAGCCCCCATCCCTAGCCTAATGAATGTTGGGGGGATCCCACAAGGACCAGCCTGGAACCCATTATCTGGCTTTTCTAACTTCTCTGGGGTAGAAAGAGCGACCACTCACTCACCCACTCACTTACAACATGTAGGACAACTGACATGGCGGGAAGAGACCAGGTGAATTTCCCTCTACGATGGATGGACACCATTGGTGCCTCTTGGCCTCTCCCTCTCTTCCTGTCCTGTTCTCCCCCAAATACAGAGTCCTCATTCACTGACAGCGGGCATCCTTGTGGGGTCCTTGGACCCCAGCAGAATCTATGAATAGATTTCAGAGATTGTGTATATTTCAAGAGAAAAAAATCATCTTCCTCTTCACTAACTTCTCATGGAAATGGGGCATTTCTTTGATTTATTTAAAAACATGACAAATCTTCCAATTTCTAAAAGGGACCATGTCCCAAGGAAAGTTACGAATGCCCCATCTCTAGAATGGTGGCATCATCCACCTGGGAATTGTCCCAGGGCAGGCATGAACCTAGTCCGGCATTTACAGAGGGACACGCTGCCCCCCTCGAAAGTCTGCCTCGGGCTCACACAGGGTGGAATGGCTCACAATGGCCTTTTCTGACAGTGATTTTATTTCATCCTCCCAAGAATCCTCGGATGTGGGCAGGACGGCTGTTCCCATTTGGCATGCTTATCACATTTGCAAATGACACAGAGCTGGGAAAGAGAGCTAATAGTCACTCATCGAACAGAGCCGGGATCCAAAGAGATCTTTTTAAGCTCAAATAATGGGCTGAATCGAATAAGATGAAATTTAATAGGGATAAATGTAAAGCCTTACACTTGGGGCATGCTCTGTTCTGGCCATTAGGGGACTGAAAGAGGGTTTTACAAAAGACTCAGCCAGGCTGTTAATAACTGAAGCCAGAGGCTTGTTGTTCCAGTGTGTTTTTAACCAGACAAGGGAAGAATTAAGGCCTAAAGGGAGACAAGGCCAGGGGCAGGATATGAGAGGACAAAAAAGCCAGGGAAGAGAGTTCAGGACTACTCCTCTCCCTTGATCCCACTAAGTCCATCTACCTCCCAGCGAGCTAGCGAAGACCCATGACTGCCCACTCACTCCATTACTCACCACTCGCCAAGAGGGATCTATTTCTCTGACCCTTCAACTATCTTTGTTAGCTCATAGCTGTGATTTTTAGGTCTTTGAAAGAAGATTGTTTCCCTGGTCATTCTGTTTTGTCTTTTTTAAGCCCTTGTCTTCTGTCTTCGAATCAGTATTAAATATCAGTTCTAAGGAAGAAGAAAAATAAGGGCTAAGCAATGGGGGTTAAGTGACTTACCCAAGGTCACACAATTAAGAAGTGTTTGATGCCATATTTGAACCCAAGACCTCCTGTCTCCAGGCCTGGTTCTCAGTCCAGGGAGCCACCTAGCAGCCCCTCAAAGTTTTTAAAGTTCTCTCTTTCTCTCTAAGCATGTCAGACCACTCTCCCAAGGAACTCAGGCACCAACCCTTCCTCTTATGATGGTATCAAGAGGAATGAGCATCTTCCTCACTAATAAGGTACTTCAGTTCCTTTTCCATCTGGAGCAGCTCCCAAAATATCCCAGGCCTGATTGCACAAAAAATGACTGAAGAAACTGAAGTTAGAGGAGAAAGGACTTATGAAGAACATGACAGTCACCTTCAAATATCTAAAAGGCTACTGGGGAGTAGAGAGAGTAGACTTGTTGGGGAAAACTGGATTGAGAGCCAGTCCTAGAGACAAGAGATCCTGGGTTAAAATCTGGCCTCAGACACTTCCCAGCTGAGTGACCTTGGGCAAGTCACTTAACCCCCATTGCCTGTTCCTTACCACTCTTCTCCCTTTGAACCAATACACAGTATTGTTCTAAGGCGGAAGATGAGAGAGAGAGAGACAGACAGAGAGAGAGAGAGAGACAGAGAGAGAGAGAGAGAGAGACAGAGAGAGACAGAGAGACAGAGAGACAGAGACAGAGAGAGACAGAGACAGAGACAGAGAGAGACAGAGGCAGAGACAGAGAGATAGAGACAGAGACAGAGAGAGACAGAGACAGAGAGACAGAGTGAGGGACGAAGGGAGGAAGGGAGAGAGGGAGAGTAAGAGAGAGAGGGAGAAAAAGAGAGGAAGAGAATCAGAGACAGAGACACATAGAGGGAAGTAGAGAGACAAAGAGACAGAGAGATACAGAGAGAGAGGGGGGGGGAGGAGAGAGAGAGAGTAAGAGAGGGAGAAAAAGAGGAGAGAATCAGAGACAGAGGGAAGTAGAGAGACAAAGAGACAGACAGAGATACATAAAGGGGGGGGGAGAGGGAGGGAGAGAGGGAGAATAAGAGAGAGAGATTAAGAGAGAGAGAGAGAGAGAGAGAGAGAGAGAGAGAGAGAGAGTATAGACTTGTTCTGTCTGGTCCCAGAGGGCAGAATTAGAAACTATCATAAGAAGGAGAGAAAATGACAATTTTAAAAAAATTAATTTATTTAGTCAATTTAGAACATTGTTCCTTGGGTACAAGAATCACATTATTTCCCTCCCTCCCCTTCCCCCGCCCTTCCCATAGCCTACACACAATTCCACTGGGTATTACTTGTGTCCTTGATCAGAACCTATTTCCATGTAGACTCTATCTATCTAGTGCACTAGGGTGATCTTTAGAGTCTACATCCCCAGTCATATCCCCTTCGACCCATGTAATCAAGCAGTTGTTTTTCTTCTGCGTTTCTGCTCCCACAGTTCTTGCTCTGGATGTGGATAGTGTTTTTTCTCATAGATCCCTCCAGGTGGTTCAGGATCACTGCATTGCCACTAATGGAGAAGTCCATTACAAAAAATGACAAATTTTGACTGGATATGAGTATAATTTGGGGGGCAGCTAAGTGGCAAAGTACAAAGTAGTAAACCTGGAGTCAGGAGGACTCATCTTGCTCAGTTCAAATCTGGTCTAAGATGCTTTTTAGTTGTGTGATCTTGGGCAAGTCACTTAAACCCATTTGCCTCAGTTTCTTTACCTGTCAAATGAGCTGGAGAAGGCAATGGCAGACCTTTCTGGCATCTTTGACACAAAAATCCCAAATGGGGTCATGAAGAGTCGGACATGGCTGAACGTCTGAAATCCAACATGGCCTAACTCTCCCTGGGCTGTCTTCCTGCTGTGGTACTGAAACACTCAGCCCACTAGTTCTCATGGTCCAGGTGGCCATGTGGCTGGTTACCATTCCCTTCCTGGGTGCTTGCTAGATGCAGTTCAGAGGTACAACGGACATGTCATTGCTACTTTCCACTGTAGGTCCCAAGACCCTACTGATGTAACTTCCATTTACACAAAGCTGTCACAATGGCACCATTTAACTCTTAAACATGAAATATTTACTAAATGAGAAGACAAAAGCCATAATAATCACAAAAATAATAATCATAAAATAATACTCAATAGAGGGCAAAAGCAGGAATCATTAAATTACGATTGCCCATTCTGGAACCAAAGTCACTCTAACGAAAAGAGCACACAAGTGTCTGACACACTCTTCCCAAAACCTAGCAGGGAAGCTTATGAGGAAAGAGACTCATGTGCCTGGGCCCCCTCAGAACTCTGGGCAACAATCTCCATTGTGTATCTGCCCTTCTTCTAGGTCCCTCCATTCTCCTGCTGAATCGAGCGGCTTCTCTGATACTCTCAGGCTGTTGATGCTAGTGCTAAGGTCTCTTAAAGCCATAGCATTCCATTCTTTTTTTTGGTCCCATTCCTGACTCTCTGCTACTCCAATGATATGTTGCTCAGTTGCCTTTTCACCCTGGAAGATCCTTCTACCCTAATGGGATTTTTCTCATATTGGTGAAGAACCTCCATATTGAGGAAGTACCCAGGTCTCCATCTCTTCCTCTTTTCTTGGCTCCACTCCTACCTCTAGACTTTTCCACCATGCCCACCTTCTCTTCTCCTAACTCTCTGCTTTTCAGTGTTATCTCCCTGTTAGTATAAAATCTTCTTGAGGGCAGAAACTTTCTTTTTGCTTGTATTTTTGCCCCCAGTACTTGACATGATGGCACCTAGTAAACCAACAATTAATCAATCCTTCTTTCTTTCCTTCCTAAGTGAAGGGGGGATAGTTTGTGATCTGAATATAATAATCACAGGGTTATAATCAAGATCGGTCCCCTAAAGGATTAAAATTTTTTTATTTAAATATTTTTCCATGGTTCCATGACACATGTTCTTCCCCTCTCCTTTTCCCCTCCCTCCTCCCAAAGCTGACAAGCACTTCCACTGGGTTATACATGTTTCTCTATTATTTCTCGATACCTATTTCTCTATTATTCATTTCTGTAATAATCTTTGAAAAACCAAAACTCCACATCCAATACCCATATAAACAAGTGAAAAATAAAATGTCTTCCTTCTGCGTTTCTGCTCCCACAGTTCTTTCCCTCAATGTGGATAGTGTTCCTTTTCGTAAGTCTCTCGGGATTGTCCTGGATCATTGCATTGCTATCAGTAGTGAAGTCGATCACATATGATCATCCCACAATGTTTCAATCTCTGTGCACAACCCTAAAGGATTAAAAAACAACTCTTGCCTTTCATCTTAGAATCAATACAGTGTATTGGTTCCAAGGCAGAAGAGTGATTAGGGCTATGTAATTGCGGTTAAGTAAGTGACTTGCCCAGGGTCACACAGCTAGGAAATGACTGAGGCCTGATTTGAACCGAGGACCTTCTATCTCTAGTCTTGTCTCTCTCTCCACAAGCCACCTAGTTTCCCCACCTCTAAAGAATTGACAGAAAGCTAGGTGATACAGTGGATAGACCAGGAAGACCTGGATCCAAATTTGACTTCAGATACTTAACTCTAGGCAAGCCACTTAGTTGCTGTTGCTTCAGTTCAGGGATAAATTTACAGGATCCTTGTGAAGATCAAGCCAGTTGGTACTTGTGAATCTCTTCACAAACCTTAAAGTACCATATAATAGCCAGCTATTATTATGAAGTGCAGATTAAAAGCTAGGAAGTCTCTTAGTCTCGTTCCTTTATTCTATAGCTAAAAAAACTGGGACTCAGAATCCCATAGAGCAAAAGTGATTTATTCAAGGTTACTCAGGGAATGTGACAGAACAGCATTTGGACCCAGATCCTCTGACTCAGGGTTCTTTTCCCTGTGCTACATTGGCTTCACGTGATAATTTAGCAAAGTCTTCCTTGCATCCTTCCTTTCCTCCTCCCACTATCTTCTTGAAAAGTGACCTCTGTAAAGCAAAATGTGACGACCGTGCCAAGTGTCAACTAAATCATACTAGGAGATTTAAATGAGCAGCAAGGCTAGATTCAGGTCCATTAAAGGAAAGCCCACAAATCTGAACACCTTGAAGAAATAGCTATATAACACCACATCTGAGGAGGAAAGGATTCAAGGCAGATTGCCCAGGAAAATACAGAAAGTTCTGAAAGAAAGTGAGAGCTTATGAGATAGCTAAATCAAAAGAATAATTTGCCATAAGAGCTGGTGTATAATTAGAAGACCTTGGAAACTGATAACCAAAAGCAAAATGGAAGACAGATGGAAGATGGCTAAGGAAATGAGAGACAGAGAGGTGTACTCAACTTTGGGCTTGGCCAATCCCCCAGCTGACTGGTCTGATCTCCTCCCACCAAAGTCAACTTCTCCCCCTCTTCTCTAACCTCCTTCTCTCTCCCAATCTGGCCATTGAGTAAACAGAGGATGCAAATTAATTCAAATATTATCTTAAGGAAAACATCATTAAGAAAGCAAGTCTATAGGAGATAAGGAATTTAGCATATAATAAAGTCAGATAGAAGTGCTTTTTTAAAATCCTTACCTTCTGATTTAGTAACAATTCTAAGACAGAAGAATAGGTTAGGCAATTGGGGTTATGTGATTTGCCCAGGGTCACACATCTAGTAAGTGTCTGAAGTCAGATTTGAATTCATGCCCTCCCATTTCCAAGTCTAGGGCTCTATCCACTGTGCTACCTAACTGCCCCTGATATTAGTGATTAAAAAAACCAAACTCTTCACTATACTACACTGTCTGTAGTATCCAGAATGAGGGAGGTAATAGTGTCCACTGGGCTCTGCCCATTGAACTTGAAAACAGGGGAACTGAACCCAAGTCCCACCTAGGGTAACTTGCTAAATGTATTACAACATTTAGCCAATAATTTAATCTCTCTGGGTTTCTGTTTTCTCTATTAAAGGGAAGGGACTGGATATTGATGGTACAGGGAACTCCCACGTGGGGAAAACCCTTTTATCCATGCAGGTCAGCACCTCAACTTCTCATCTGAGAAAGTTCTCTAGGGCAGTGAGAAATTAAGTGACTGGTCCAGGGTCACTAAGATGGTAGAACTTGAACCCAGGTCTTCATGGCTTCAAGGTCAGTCTTTCCCTAGTACATTATGCTGTTTTTTATAGTAACAACTTCATCAAAGGGCTTTTAGAAAGAAGAAATAGATGTGTGAATGGTAATGCTTTGTAAACCACCAATACAAACTATGGTTATACATATAAAATTTTCCTATTGCATGGATACTGATTTTATCTATCATCCATTTATCTCTGTCTCTGACTCTGTCTTTCTCTATCCATCCACCCATCCATTCATCCATCCATCCATCCATCCATCCATCCATCCATCCATCCATCCATCCATCCATCCATCCTCTCTTACCCACTTTCCCCTCTTTCCCCTTCTCTATTTCTCCCCTTCTCTCTCACCACTTTGCCACAGAATAGTCTGACAGAATCTGCTCTTTACAGACCCAAGCTGATAACTGCTCAGCTTTTTCATCCCTTTCAAACACCTGTAAATTGAAGGTTGCATGATTGGGTTGGTAATCTCACAAGAGAGCAATGCTCACAGAAGCAAAGAATTTACCATCAAGGAAGGATCTTAGTAGTCATCTAAGTATAAGATCATAGACCTAGAGCTGGAAGAGGCCATTGAGCCCAACCCCTTCATTTTACAGAGGAGGAAACGGAGGTCCAAGCTCACTTGTAGTTCCCCAGGAAGTAAATGATAGAGTTGGAACTTGGATCTGGGTCCTCTTGAGTTCCCATCTAGATTTTCTTTTCTTTGTCTTTTCAAAATGTGGTGACCTAGAAGAACCCAGGGCCTGACCAGGGCAGAACATGGCCATTCTGGACAACTGGGGCAGTGTAGTATAGTGGATAGTGTTATCCTGGGACTTAGGAAGATCTGGGTTCAAGTGTTACCTTGAGCACACACTAGCTATATGACTCTGCACAAGTCAATTACCTTCTCAGAGGATAGTTTTGTTGTTTTAATTCTGTCTGACTCTTTGTGACCTCATCTGGTATTGGCAAAGACACTAGAATCGTTTGCCATCTCCTGCTTTCTGTCCTACTTTCTACCTCTGGTCCTTGAGCTCCAAGGTCTATCTCCCCACATAGTGATCTTGGCTTGTTCACATGTTTATTCTGCCAGCATCTGAGAAGGACATAGATTACAACATTGTCCCTGGAGTCAGAGGACCTGGATTCAAATTCTGCTTCTAATGCATACTACCTATATAGTTTTCTTCAAAAACAAAGGACAAACAACACCCCAATAGTGCTAGGAGTAGCTAATATTTATATAACACCTATTATGTGCCAAGAATATAAGTAAGCCCTTTACAATTATTAACACATTTGATCCTCATAACAACCCTGGTAGGCAGCAGTTATTATTATTCCCATTATATATGTGGGGAAACTGGGGATGACAATTGTTAAGTGTCTTGGTCAGGATCTCGCAGCTAGTCAATGTCTGAAGAGGTATCTGAACTTCTTGACTCTAGGTCTGATACTCTGTGCACTATTGTGCCTCCTAGTAGGGCAAGTCATTTCACCTCTATGAGCCTCATTTGTAAAATAATTAAGTTAGTTGGTTTCTGAGGTCCTTTCAGCTGTAGACCTATACCCACTCTCCATACCAGAAGGCTATTAGAACAAGTACCCAGCCAGAGCCTATATTAAGTCCCACTTGGGGACAGGGACTTGGGGAAATAATCAGTCCACCCAAGAAGGAATAGAGATAGCACATTGGGAGCCTGCAAGGTTTTGTGGCAAGGAGGTGGCAAGAGTGGAGGGCTCCCCTGGGGTCACTCTAGAGTGACCCTTGGCATGAAATGGAGATGCAGAATTTTGTGGAGAATATTCCTTTTGAATATGACTCTGGGTACGGAGAATGACCCCTTTTTGGTGTTGAAGTTCAACATTTTAAAAAGGAAATTAAAAAGGGAAAGAAAGAAGGAAGGAAGAAGGGAGAGAAAAGGAAAGGAAGGGGAGGATGGAAGGAAGAAAGGAGGCAGGCAAAGAGGGAAAGAAGGAAGGATGGAAGGAAGGAAAGGAAGAAGGAAGAAAGGAAGGAGGGAAGGAAGGAAGACAAGAAGGAAGGGAGGAAGAAAACAATTTGGGTGTGATGAAGGAGGGAATGTAACTGGAGAGCCAGCTTTCAAGGTCCAAGTGACTAAGTCTAGACTTTTTCGATGAAAGAACAGTAATGTTGAGGGAAAGTGCATTCAAAGCAAAAAGGATTTATTTCTTATGTGTAAGGGTTAGAGAATCAGGAACTTGGAAAGAATGAGGGGGAAAAGAGTGGGGGGAGAAGGAGAATGAGGAAGAGGGAGACAGATTGTTAGAGAGTATATATGAGAGTCAGCAAGTGTTTTCAGAGCTGAGAACTGGCCACACACCCATCCAGATTTGGTTTCATACTACTTAACCTGAATCTGATATATTTTCTGAGAACTCCGACTTTCTTATTTGAAGGAAAATGCTGGAAATAGGGGGATTGGGAAACCTAGGGCACTGGGTGTGGGCAATGATATATGGCTGTTGTGTGACTGATCACCTTAACTTAACTGACTTTTTGGGAAAGCTTAGGAACATTCCCAGTGATTGCCAGGTTTTCTTCCTTATTGGAATGAAGCCAACTCTTTAAGGGCTAGGTTTGGGCTATCTTTTTGCCTTTCTTTGTAACTACAGTGCTTAGCATAGTGCCTAGCTCATAGTAGGTGGTTAGTGGATACTTGTTGCTTTAATGCCAGCCTGTCTAGCATAATAAACTCTTAAATACGAAGGGAAGCAAACCTGATAATTTCAAGCCACCATTCTTTTTTTACCCTTACCTTCCACCTTAGAATCAAGACTATGAATTGGTTCCAAGGCAGAAGAGCAGTAAGGACTAGGCAAATGGGGGTTTAGTGACTTCCCCAATATTACACAGTTAGGAAGTGTCTGTGACCAGATTTGAACCCAGGACTTCCTGTCTCTTGGCTTGACTCTTACTCCACCTAACTGCCCCCTACTATCACTCTTTAAATTCCTCTCTTCCTTTTGGGGTGATGCCTTCTCAGAAGCGAGGAGGTTTGCAAATTATTTCTTACTGTCATTGATTTCATGAAAAAGTGGAACGACCATGTTCTCACATTGGCTTTCTGGTCAGGTTTCTCCAGTCTCATGCTAGTTCTTTGAGCTCAGCCATGGGGACTTGGCCCAATTTCTTATTCTTTTTGGAATTCTTATTTGCTTTTCAGCTTTCTGAGACACTCTTGTGAATTGATTGGTCAACTGAGGTTTAGATAGCTTCACATTTTGTAAACCTACTTTTGTTTCTATTGATTACTCCACCCCTAGAAATGCCATTTCCCCTAATGGATTGCTATTTCAGAAAGTGGCCAAAGCCTCACAGGATCGTGGAATAATAAGACATAGAGCTAGAAGAGACCTTAGAGATCATCTGGTCCAACCCCTTCATTTTACAATTGAGGAAACCAAGATTTAGAGAGATTGACTTGTTTAAGGTCTTACAGAGCTATTAGAAGAGCTAAGATTCTCCTAACTCAAGCCCTCTGACTTCAAGTGACAAGTACTTGTCACAGAGACTATACTATTCCTATCATATCAATTATTTGGCACCCAACATATATTATTTCAAGTGGATTAAAAGTCATCTTCAGGAAAGTTTTCTTCTTCCCTCTGTCCTCTCGGTATTCTAAAACTATACATTCATGATCTGTATTTATGAATGGAGTCTCCTTACCTGGGATTTCCCTATACCATTAAACCCATAGTTCTAGTCTTTCTCCCAATCTAACAACTCTCATTTCCTGAGGGTTTCTAGATTTTCAAACAACTCCATGTTGTAAGCAGTGCAACTATAATTCTTATCTACAGATGAGGAAACTGAGGCTTGGGGAGTCTTAATCATTTGATTTTACATATCCTGATCACTGGTCTTGGTTTCTACATATTAATTTGATTGCAATCTTCTTGAGAGTAGAATATAAATTGCTCAATGGTGGGGATTGTTTGACCTTTGTCTCTGTATCCCCAACACTTACCAAATTACCTAGAATGTCATAGGTGCTCCACGAATGATTGTTAATTGATTGGCCACAAGATCATAGTGGTGATACCAGGGACATATATATGCTGATGATCTGTTCTTATAATTATGAATTAAAAATAGAATCCTGAATTTTGCTCTTATGTAAATTGCAATAAATATAGGAAGGTATCACTTTGGACTTGAATATATCCAGTTCTGTTAGTATTCTTCACTTGAACATTTTATATACATTAGTACTCTTGCACTGAGCTCTTCTTTTCCAATTCAACACCATTGCTCAGATCCTGGTTTTCATTACCTTTTGCCTAGACTGTTGCAGTAATCTTTTAGCAGGTCTTCCTGTTTCTGGTGTCTCTCTGCTCCATTTCATCTTTCATCTGCTGCCAGATTACTTTTTCTAAGGGACTATGCTGATCACATCACCCCTCCATGGTCCCCTGTGGCATACAAAGAAAATCTAAATTCTTTGGTCTGGTATTCAGAGCTTGCCAGAATCTGATAGCATCTTGCCTTTGCAGTCTTGCCTCCACTATGCCCTTCAGATGTGAACATGTGCCCTGTCCAGGGTCCTGGGCATGACCATCTAACCTAGCTATATAGTCTGAGGACTCAGCCTTTCCACCTGCCCTGGAACTGAACCCACCTAGGTATGTTGTGTTTGCCAATTAACAGTGTGAGCTCCTTGAAAACAGAGACTTTCTTGTTTTTCTATTTGTTTTCCCAGCACTTAGCAAAGAGCAAGACCCATTGGAAAAGCTTAATTAATGCATCTTTATTCATTCAATGATTCATTCACATACTCTAAACTTGGTCAAACTAGGCTACTCACTCACTATCCATGGATATGGGCAAGTTCCTACCCCAATATGGGCCTCGGTTTCTTCATCTTTAACATGAAAGGACTGTACTAAATGATCTCTGAAGTCCCTTTCAGTTCTAACTTCTATGTCTTGTTTTTCCCCCCAGCTGTGTATTTTCTCACATAGAGAAGTCATATCTATTTACTGAGATTCAAGTTACTCTTAAAATACAAATATCACACCCTTTATGAAACTTTCCCCCATTTTCCCATTTGGAAATGATCTTCCCTGCCTTGGAACTCATAGCACTTTGTTGCTATATCTTTTGTGGAATTACCATGTAGATTTGATTTCATAGTTATCTGGATTTGTATCATATTCTCTGTTAGATACCAAACTTTTTGAAGGCAGAAACTATGTCTTATTTATCTCAGAATATCTCTCAAAGAGGATAAAGAAAGGAAGATTTGATTCAAGAATTATTACCATGAGGTGAGAGTTATGATCAATAATATGCTAGATGTAAGGCAGAACTTAAATTAATATGTAGAGTTGGTAGCAATAGAGTTCATGAAAATGTTCATTAGTATCTACACAGGTAATCCCAAGTGGATGAAAAATATCTACCACAAAGACAATGATGTTGTTGAATGAACAGCTCACAGAGAGGTGTAAGAGTGAAAATTATGAGACTAGCCTTAAATTAATAATTTTATTAAATAAGAAGCAGTAAGGGGAAAAGATGGAAAAATAGGAGAAAGATATATAGTATAATACCTTCTTTATTACTTTATTTAGCTTGCTATTCTACAGCCACCATTTTGGGTCCCCTAACCATGCTCCACAGGCAGGTCCAGTCAGCAACAAATGTGGAAGAGGAGAGAAATTCAATCTTGCCTCAGTTTATCAAACCTATTCTCCATCCACTAACTCTCACATGTGACATCTCAGGATCCAACTATGGCTTTCTATTTTGCCTGCACAGCCCAGGGGGTCAATCTAGGTGGCATTGCAGGGAAGATCACTCTGTCCTCTGTCTTGAGATATCTTGACTCCATTGCTGCCCCTTCCCAGCTGCCATTCTATCATTGTGACCCAATTTACCCAGTGATTTCCCTCACACAGTCCTTGCTTCTGGGCTGAGCTCAAACTCACGCCAGGTACATGTGGTCAAAAGGGGGAAGGGTAAATTTCCTTTTGTACAGAGAGTCCATCAATACACAGCTTGGACAGACCATGCAGATGCACATTAAATTGGGTCAGAATTGAAGAGAAGTTGGATTCTCATTGATGTATATGATGCTTTTTTGATCCCAAATTTTTTCCTGAAACTAAAGCTTATCTCAGTACTTAATAAATAAAATCTTGGTGATTTCTTTTGTTTTTACATCATCTACGTTCCCCAGTGTATCCCTCCCTTTGCCCCTTCTCGGGGGCCATACCTGGTTAAAAGGAATTTTAAAGGGGAGGGGGGATAAAGAGAAATTCAATAAAAGAACCATCATGTCAGAAAACAAGGCTAACATTCTATAAAACATTCCATTTCCATAGCTCACTCTCTGCAAAGAAGATGAGAGAAGTGTCTTGGGGCCAAAGGGGGTTGAAGTCATTTGAAGTCTCTGCTGGAGGAACATAAGCTCTGTCTAGTGCTACCAAACTGGAAATTGACCACATGTTGGTGGCCAAAAGACCCCACCCAGCTCAGTTCAGAAGTGCTCTCTGACACCAACGCCTCTAGTCCAACTCTCCCACTTTTCAGATGGGGAAACCGAAGCCTGGAGAATTCGGTGATTTAAGATCATAGCTATAGAGGTGGAAGGGACCTTCCTTAGAGGCTGTCTAATCCAATCCCTTTATAGATGAAGAAAACTAAGGCCAAAAGAGCTAATAGGCTTCTCAATCTGGAGCTGGGAGGGACCTAAAGTCCTCCTAATCCAATCCTCTCATTTTACAGATTCCAAAGTTGAACCCTAGAGGAACTAAATAATTTGCCTAAAGTCCAATAGAAATATAGAGGCCACCAGGAGTTGCACCCATATTCTTGGATACCAGCACCCTTTCTATTGTACAGTAAGTCATTTATTAAATATTTATTACTAGGGGTAGCTAGGTGACTCAGTGAATTGAGAACTAGAGAGATGGGAGGTCCTGGGTTCAAATCCAGCCTCGGACACTTCCTAGCTGGACAAATCACTTAACCCTAATTGCCTAGCCCTTACTGCTTTTCTGCCTTGGAATCAATACACAGTATTGATTCTAAGAACAGAAGGTAAGGGTTTAAAAATGTTTATTACTAAATGTCATTTACTACTAGGTGCCAGGCACTGTGCTAAGCCCTGGAGCTCTCAAAGACCAGGCTTCTAATTGCGGAGAGGCTAAAGTCTGAGTCAGCGGAGGGAGATAACAAATCCTTGAAGGCCTGAAGGATTTCATTAAAAGGACAGTCAGACCCAGAGAAGGCAGTGCTGTGTCTGAAAGCGTGTGTGCTTGGGCTTTGGGAAGGACACTGTTCCTTTTGTTAGCTGGGCCTTTATTGGACATAAAAGAGAGCAAGCCGGCAGTGCCTTGGGAACATGTGAAAAGAGTCTAGAAATCCAGGGCGCAGCTGGGGTGGTGCCTGCAATCCTCCGGGTCCTTGCTGCCCCTTCTCTGCATCTAAAGCCTCCGTCACAGGGCACCAGTGCTCCTTCTCCCCTCCCCACAGCGATTTACATTTTTATGCAGCTCATCAGTCTTTCTGCGACTCTGTTAGCACAAAATTCTTCCATGCAGTGGGCTCTGGACATAAGCTACTGGCTTGGGTTAATGAGAATTCCTTATCTCCTTTATTCATTCCAGGAGACCTGACCTACAAACATATATACAAACAGTCACAGGTCCGCTCGGCGAAGAGGCTGAATTCTTCATGGCGGCAGCAGAGGCAGGAGAGGCAGCTATGTCAGAAGACAGAGTAAGCAGTTGCCTGTTTGGTGTGAACAGCCCCTGACCCAAAACATGCCTTGCCCAATTTAGCACAGAATCTGAAATGCCATCACTGAAACCATCACCTGCCAGAGTGCCAGAAATCCCACCATTAGTGCTGCCACCTGTCACAAGAGCTAAAAGTCCACCATTGGAATGAGTATGTGCCACCATGACTAAAATTCCATCTCTGCAACCACTACCTGTCACAGAACCTGAGATCCCTCCCCATCGGAGCTGCAGTCATCGAAATGCCACCATTAGCACTAGTGGACGTTCTGCTTTTATAACTACCACCTCTTATGGTACCTGGAATTCTACCATCAGAACATAACTCAGATACTATCTAGGCTACAGATTTGTATACCAAAGATTAGGCTAGAATCCATATATTAGCTACATACTCTACTGTTCATTTGTAATTTACCATAGCTTCTTGGCTTATTATTTCATGTCTTCTCTGCTGTGTTCACATTCCATTTAAATGTTTATTAACAATGCCTCTTACATCTGGGCACTTTGGAGACACCATGGACAGTGAGAGACAGGCTCTGCCTGCAGGGTGGATGATGGTCTACCAGGAGGACAAGACCCAAAGGAAGATAAATAGAAACCTGGGGACACATTGGCATGAGCATTTGAGAGGGACAAAACAACAGAGCATTCTGTGATATCCAGGACAGATGGGGATGGAGGGAAGAGAGCTATCAGGAGAGACTTCCTGGCAGAGGTGGCAGTGACTTGGGCTTTTAAGGATGGGCAGGACTAAGTAGACTAAGAAAACAAGAGAAACCACAGGAACAGAGTAAGCAAAGATTCAGAGGATAGAAAGTACAGGATGTTTGGGGAACAGAACTGATCTAGCCTGATTTAAATGGAGCTGGTGCATGAGGAGGAGAGTAATGGGCAATAAGGCCAAGACAGGGTGAGGCTTCATTGTGGAAAGTCATTGAGTGTCAGGCAGAAGAGTTTAAATTTTTCCTCAATATGATCCGATCCAAAGCCTTGGGAGACTGTAAGCCCCTTGAGGGCTAGGGTTTCAGCTTACATTTCTCTGAATATATATATGCATACACACATATTACCCATGCATATATGTGTATGTGCATGTATACATAGAGAAATGATAGGTAGATGGATGGATAGATAGATAACTAGATAGATAGATATCTAGATATAGATGGAGATAAATGGATGGATAGATGAATGGATGGATGGGTGGATGGATGTATGGATGTATGGATGGATGGGTGGATGGATGGATGGATGGATGGATAGAGAGATAGATAGATAGATAGATAGATAGATAGATAGATACATAGACAAATGATGGATGGACAGATGATGGATGGATGAATAGATGGGTGGATGGATAGATAGATAGATAGACAGACAGACAGACAGATAGATAGATAGATAGATAGATAGATAGATAGAGAAACAAATGAATGCCTTTGATTCTTGGGGGCATTATCTGTAAGTCTTCTATTTCAGTCACGGATACCACAATCTCCCTAGTCACCCAGGCTTATAGCCACACTGTAGTCTCCAAGTCCTAATTCTCCCTCATCACATATATTCAATTCATTGCCATCTTGTCGTTTCTGCCTTAACAACACCCCTTATTTACTATCTTTTCTCTTCTCTCACACAGTGACCACCTAGATACAAGCCCTCATTACTCACACCTGGTATATTGAAGTAGCCTCCTAATTGGCATCCCTGCTCCAAATCTCTCCCCACTCCACTTCATCCTCCAGGCTCCTGTCAAAGGGATTTTCCTAAAGCTGTCTGATCATGTCAGCCTCCACTCAATAAACTTCAGTGGCTCCCTATTAACTGTTGTTGTGGCTGTTCAGTCATTTACCATCATGTCTGACTCTTCATGACCCTATTTAGGGGTTTTCTTGGCAAAGATGCTGGAGTAGTTTGTCATTTCTTTCTCCAGTTCATTTTACAGATGAACAAATGGAGGTAAACAAAGCTAAGTGACTTGCCCAGGGTCACACAGCTGGTAAATGTCTGAGGCCAAATTTGAATTCAGGAAGATGAGTTTTCCTGAATCCAGGCAAAGCACTCTGAGTACTGTGGCACCACTTAGCTGTCCATCTTGTACGTGCATACTTAGTTATTTTCATGTAGTCTCTGATAATAGAATATGAATCCTTTGAGGGCAGAGCTTGCTTTTGCTGATACTTATTGCAATGCCTGGCACATAATAAGCCCTTAATTCATTTGCTTGTTGATGAATCTTTTTTTAAAATTAAAAAAATTAATTGTAAAAAATTAATTGACTCATTTTCATTTTAAACTCTTCTTTCTATCTTAGAATCAATTCTGTGTATGGATTCTAAGACAAAAGAGTGTTAAGGGCTGGGCAATGGGGATTAAGTGACTTGCTCAGGATCACACAGGTAGGAAGTGTCTGAGGTCATATTTGAACCCAGGACCTCCCATCTCTAGGCCTGGCTCTCAATCTACTGAGTCCCTTAGCTTCCCCCTTGATTGATGCTTAAATGCAATAAATGCTCAAGCTATTGCTAGATAAAGCCAGAATTGGGATTTATTAGCATCCAGGAGAACATCCCTTATAGGGATGAGACATGGGAGATGCACCAAAACAGTGATTTGCCCAAGGCACCCAGGTAATCAGTAACCAAACCAACAACAGAATATAAATTCTTTCCAGCATGCTTCCCACTATGCCATGCTGCCAAAGTTCTTAGTCTTTAAGGTCAGACTCCAGCTTTCAGCTTTTTTTTTTCAACTTTCATGTTGTTCTTTTTTTGTCTTTTATTTTTTAAGAGAATCAATGACATGGCGGGGTGATGTTTTGACTTGAGGTGAAATTGGGATTTCAGTGATGCAGAGTTGCACTAAGTCATCAGTTTCATTCTCTTTTCCAGAGTCATAGAAGTTCAGTGACAAAACAAAAATCAGGATGACTTAGGATGGCTCAGGACACAGCAGATGACCTTGGTTTCTTCAATGTTTGACCAAGCTCTAAGTCTGCTTCAGCAGCCATTATGGCCAGTGGAACAAATTGTTCTCGTCCACCCATTCCACTAAGGACGTCTTCAAATGCTTGAGGTAGACATCTACCTAATTCATCAATGGGTTTGAGACCTGTCAGTTAACCTTAACCTGGTTTAGCCTATTTGCAAAAATATATAGATCGGCAGCTTGGTAATCTGTAAAGAATAATACATTTGGGGTCAGAAGACCTAGATTCAAATCCTGCCTGTTTTTTCCTACCTCTGTGACCTTAGACAAATCACTCATCTTCTCTGAGGTTCTCTTGCCTCATATATAAAATCACAAGGTTGGATTAGATGTCCTGGAAATCTCTTTTAGGGAGAAATGTATGATCCTATGAATAGTGAATAGAACATTGAACAAAGGAGTGGATATAACCTGTGTTGGAATCCTTTCTATAACACTTACAAGCTCTGTGGTCGTGAAGAAATCATTGAACTTTTCTGAATCTTGGGGTCCTCTTTCTGTAAAATGAAGATGATTATAACTGGAGTACCTCCTTTGAAGGCTTGCTGTGAGGCTTACTGAGATAATCTGCGTCAAGTGCTTTGCAAACTTTAAAGCATTACAGAAATGGCAGTTATTATTATTCTACTGAATCCTTTCCTTTTCTTTGAAAAGTATACAGGTGTCCGTGGCATATACTCAACAGGTGAGAATGTTTTGGAGTTGAAGTTGGAGAAGTCTAGGTATATATGTGTATCTAGCAATCTATCATCTATTTTAACTAGTGTTCCTTTCTTTATTATCTCTTTATATCTATTCATTGATCCATCTCTGTTTATCCATCTTTCCATCTTTTGATATTTACTCTTCCTTCCTTCCTTCCTTCCTTCCTTCCTTCCTTCCTTCCTTCCTTCCTTCCTTCCTTCCTTCCTTCCTTCCTTCCTTCCTTCCTTCCTTCCTTCCTTCCTTCCTTCCTTCCTTCCTTCCTTCCCCTCTCTTTCCCTCTCTCCTCACTCTCTCTCCTCACTTTCTCTTTTTCTCTTTCTCTCTCCATTTCTTCTTCCTTCCCCATCCAGATACCTAAAATGCACACATTTTTGCATACCCAAAAGGGAACAATGAAAAACAAATTTTTTGCCCATTTCCAGCTGTAACTATGTAGTTACTGCAGTATATGATTATCCACTCCACAGAAAATTACTATTTTGGCTTTCGCTAAGAAATGGTTTTCCATGTTGCAAAAAATTACAAGAGAGCTGAACTTAGGGAAGGAGCATTTTGTACACAGAAAAGAATCACCTCTGGCCCATTCAATGAATAATTAGTGAAGTATACCTGCTCTTTCACATTCTATACAGTTATCTGGCATACTGATTCTTTGAACAATATCTTACAGTGAACCCACAAGCATTTCTTGAGCACCTACTATGCACAGAGATAGGGAAGACTGAGAGGTGGCCTCAGAGCCAGGGAGAACAGGGTTCAAGTGTTACCTCTGATGTGTCCTGGCTGTGTGATCTTGGTCAAATGGCTTAACCTTTCAGTTATCTAGGCAACTGGATAAGACTCCAAGTTTGCTGAGAACGTGTTAAAATTGCTAAAGGGGGTTTCTTCATTCAGGCATTCCTTATACCAATTAAATTACAGATCCAGCCTTTATCCTCCAGACTTTACCATCTGCCCTGATGCTATAGCCTTCCTCTCCAGACTTGCAGGTACTGTCTTGGCACCCCCAGGAGTCTTGGGCCTTGTCCTTTGCCCTGCTGAACCACCCTTAGAACATCTGGCCTTGATAATCAATCACCTAGCAGATGAACTGTCTAGAGATGTTGTTTCCCCTGATTAGAGTGTAAGCTCTTTGAGGGGAGGCATTGTCCTGCTGTTCCCTTTGTATCCCTAGTTCTTAGCACAATGCTAGCCAATAGAGTAGGTACTTAAGAAATGGGTTTTCTCCTATTCATTTATTCACAAAGTTAAAAAGGGACAGATAAGTAATGAGGATGATAACCAGACCTGGCATTCCTATGGTACATTCTTCATACCAATACTAGGAGGCTGAGAGTACAAATATTATCCCCACTTTACAGATGAGGAAAATGAGAGATGAACTGATTTGTTCAGTCACACAGCTAGTGAATGTCCAAACCAGGACAGGAACTCAGTCATTTGGCCCCAGATCCATTGGGGTTTTTGTTCATTTGCTTTTCTTCTTCACTATAGGGGATGATGTTGTGCAGTAGATACAGTGCTAGAACTGGATTCAGGGGAAATGGAGCTTGAATCCTGTCTCAGGCACATTCCTTGACAAGTGGCTTAACATCTCAGCCTCAGTTTCCTCATCTGTATGAGAATAACAATAGTATCTTCCTTACAGAGTTATTGAAGTCAAAAGAAGATATATATATATATATGTATATATATGCAAACTTTAAAGTACTATGTAAATGCTATTCTTCTTATTATTACAGACCTTATAAATGTAATAGCTATAGAGCTCTAGAGGAAGATAGCTTTAGAGAAGAAGGCATTAACAGCGGAGGGAGGGATACTGGGAAAGGCCACCCAGAGAAGGTCAAGTTTGAACTAAATTTTGAAGGAAAATCTTGACCTCTGAGAAGTGGCTGGGAATGAGGAGAGAGAATATTCTAGTAATTTGAGACTGAGGGGGAATAAGCAGGCAGCCCACACTACTTCTGGACAACTCCAATTGTTGGGACAGTTTTCCTGACATTTTCCCTTCAGCTTTCCCTTACTATACCTGGGGACCAAGCAGAATAAGTCTGTTCCTTCCCATACAACAATTTCTCAAATATTTGAAGACTATTATCATGTCCCCCACTGTCATTGAATCCAATCTCCTCATTTACATATGGGAAAACCGAAGTCCAGAGGAATAAAATGCCTTGTCCCAGGTGATATCATCTAAAGAAATGTTGGAAGTGGGTTGCCTGCTAGGCGGCCAGCATCTAGGGGTGTGTTGGTGAAGATGTGGCACACATGCCCCTGTGGTATGGACATGGCTACCCCATTCCCCCTCTCCACCATGCCTGAGAACATTTTTTGCAAGCTTGCCCCTCTGCCCAGCAGCCCAATGCTAGCTCGCACTTCCTCCCTCCACTCTTTGTGGTAATGTGAGGGGCTCAAAGGCAGCTTGAAGGAGCAGTTTGGGCACGCAATTTCTAAAAGGTTTGCCAATGCTGGTCTAGGGAGTTGTGCAATCTATAAGAGAGGGAGAGGAATGTTAGAACCTGAAATGGGCCAAGTGCTGATCAGAATGCAAGGCCAGCAGTTCCATAGGACAAAAACAAGAGAGTCACAAAGTAGAATCCTTACAGCCTTGCAAAGTGTTTTCTGAGGGCAGGGCAGGAATTGGAGAAGGACAGAAGCTGAGCTGGAAGACAAGGACCAGGGCGAGGCAAAAAGATCAAGAGAAACAGAGAAAACCAAGACAAAGTGGGAGCCTCCTAACACCCTTGTGAGTTTGCACAGGCTCAGTTGTAATGTCCTTTGATAGTGATCTAGCCTGTGCTTGCTGACCCTCTTCTTTCCCTTAGTATACGAGTAGAGTTAATGGGGTGAGGTTGGGGGTCAAGGGCAGTTTTGTGGTAAAGGCAATGTACCTGACTCACATGGGCACAGCTGTGTTCATTGCCTAGGCCCCAGGGGAAGTATTTCTATCCATGGGGAGGCTACTAATCGGCTCTGTATGAATTCAGTAGAATGCATGGTGGTCAGCAAACATTTATGTCATTATGTATTATGACTTTCTGCATTGGCATTCTATCCTCTTTCTAGAATGTAATACACCTGAGAACAGGACTGTGTCTTATCTTAACCCCCTCCTATCCCACTCTTCCTCCAGCACCTAGAACAGCGCTTTGCATGCAGTAGATGCTCCATGAAAGCTTTTTATGTTTTTTATGTTGCCCAGGTATGCAGCTTTTGCAAAGCCTGAACACAGACTGATGCACCAGAGGACACTAACTACTCTGTCCAGACCTCAAGGCAGCCTACAGAATAGCAACATGGGATGTTCTGGGGAGACACAGTTGGAACACACCCTTCTGGTCTTCCCACCCTGAAATGGAAGATTACTAGCAAAGTAGAAACACACACACACACACACACACACACACACACACACACACACACACACAAACTCTAAACAACTGTCTCTCTTTGGATCATGGGTTTCGAGTTTCAAACGGCCTGGGCTGCTTTCATTCCACTTCGACACTATACATATGACATTTCATTTCCCTAGACCTTTCTTCCCCCTGCAATGACCTCCCATTTATGCTGTTTATATCTTAAATGTACATAGTTGTTGTTTTTACAAATAGTCTCCCCCATTAGAATGTGACCTTCTTGAAGCCAGCGATCTTGTTTTTTGTCTTTCTTCCCCAGAGTTTAGTATAGTGCCTCACATAGAGAAAACATTCGATAATGCATGTTAACTGACTCAGTTTCCTCATCTGTAAACTGAGGAAGCTGGACTAGAAGGGCTTCTGAGATAACTTCCACATCTTTATCTGAGAGACCTTTGAGATCATCTGGTTTTAACTCCCTCATTTTACAGATGAGGAAACTGAAGCCCAGAGAAGTTATTTATTCAATATCACTCATGAACAAGGGCAGATCCAGGCTTTGACTTTAAAATCTATGAATGAATGATTGAATGAATGACTCCAAAGCCCTTTTGTATGCTACTATGCTTACCTCAGAGTTGTTTCCCCATGGTCAAGTCTTGGATGTATCCTTTCCCTTTTCCTAACTTTTCAGCTGATTGTGATGTATCCTTGCTCCTGTTTTCCTTCTCCTACTCTCCATACCCTTGGGCACTCCAAGCTAGATTACATTCAATCAAAGATGATAGAAGGGAGCAGCTAGGTGGTTCTGTGATTTGAGAGCCAAAGCTAGGGACAGGAGGTCCTGGGTTCTTAGACACTTCCTAGGTGTGTGACCCTGGGCAAGTCACTTAACCCCCATTGCCTAGCCCTTACCACTCTTCTGCCTTGAAAACAATACACAGTATGGATTCTAAGATGGAAGGAAGTAATTTGTTTTAAAAGATAATAAAAAGAAAGGAATACGCATTTAAGTGCTTACTGCTGTGTGCCAGGCATTGTGATAGCTGTTTTCCAAATATTATCTCAGAAAATGCCAAGATGAATTTTTCATCATTGGGGGAGTGGGTTGGACAGGAAACAAAACACTAAAGAATACCTAGAGACACTTAAAAATTTTAAATACTTAGAAAAAGCAACCTTGAGTCCTTGAAAATTAAAGTTCTTACTGTCAGCTGAATACCAGACCACACAGATCACTGACATTGCTCCCTGCTGTGAAGAAGAACTTCTTTTTCCTCATGTATGAGGTTGGCACCAATTAGCATACTTAGGGGGCCACATGCTCAGAAGTGGGCTTCACTCACACTCCATCATTTGGTTCTTTTAACTGGTGGGTCAGGATTCTATGTGCCTCCAGAATAAGGTAGAGGAAATAAATCCACAGCAGGATTCCTGAATGAAGAGGCTCTGGATTCCCATCCCTGGACTCAGAGAGCGTGACCCTCCCTCATGGTCAGCACCTCTTGCCTAGTCTTGAACTCTTCTTTCTGTTGTCTTTTGTGACTAATGCCACCCCCATCCTGGAGTCTAGGGCCAAATTGCCCCTGAGACCTCTTGAGCCTCAAGAAGCACTAGAAACATCACAGGGGAAAAGAAAAAATAATAATTGACTGCCACTGTTAGCAACCCTGATGCTGTGACAAAGGCTCATTTCCTTTTTCCACAATGTTTAGATGAGACACAGTCCCCGTAGACTTGTAGAAACAAACAAAGCCAACAGATCTGGGAAAAACAAAACGAATAAAAGGCCAAGCATTCATTAAGCATCTATGGTAAGGGGGCAGCTAGGTGGCTCAGTGGATTGAGAGCCCAGAGTTGGGAGGTCCTGGGTTCAAATATGACCTCAGATAATTCCTAGCTGGGTGATTCTGGGTGAATCCCCCCATTGCCTAGCCCTTATTGTTCTTCTGCCTTAGAACCAATACACAGCACTGATTCTAAGTCAGGAGGTAAGGGTTTTTTTTTTTTTAAGCATCTATGATGTGCTAAGCATTTTAAAAATATTATCTCCTGATCCCCACAATGATCCTGAGAGGCAGACACTTTTATTATTCCCATTTTACAGATGGGGAAACAGAGGCAGATAGTACTAAAGTATCTTACCTAGAGTCACACAGCTAGTAAGAATCAGAGACCGGATCTAAGCTTGGGTTCTGGACTCTAGGTCCATAGCATTAAAAGATGGCTTCACTCAGATTCAAGGGACTGGTTCCAACTGATGAAAAAACATCTACCTCCTCTGGGTAGGGAGGTGGTGGGTTACAGGTGCTGGTGATTGCATGTTCCATCTGAAGCAATCATTGTGCCAACTGGTTTTGCCTACCAGTTTTTCTTTGTGAAAAGGGCAGATTCTGTTGGGAAGAGGGATGCCAGGAAATATCTGAGTATACAAAACACCCAAAGCACTGATAAGGCTTTTAAAAAATGACACAGTCCCTGCCTTTATAAAACTTCGACTCTAAGTTAGAAAAGCAAACTAATATGCATTTAGAAAGATTTTCAATTCTAAGAATTGAAACTGAGTGGTTAACCTGGAAACCCAATTAACCTCTTGGTTAATTGGTGTTCTTTCTTCTAAAATACCGTAAGCCAATAAATTATCCTATGGATGAAACATGTGGCACAAAAGCTCAAGATATTTCCAAGGCTGACAGAAATAAGAAAAGAAGTCACATTAATGGAATGCGGCAAATGTCTCTCCGTTTTCTGACCTTACCTCTAAGTGATGGGTGCCATACCAGACTCACATTCTAGCATCTTTCAGAAATGCTCCCTCCAACACAGTGACCACACCATGATGAATAGGATGGAACCCAGAGAATGCCCTCCCCCCCCCCAAGTTAGAAGCTTGTTGGGTTTTTTTTTTCCAGAATAGGTGGCATTTGTGTCCACCCAATGTTGTTTCCATGCACACAGACCCCAGTGACGGCCCCCCAGTTCTGACCAAGCAAGAGACTAGAGCAAAGGCGGATAAATTGGCAATTTGTAATTTTCTGCCTACTTCCCGGCTTTCTGCCAGCGGAGGACTGACTTGTGAGAATGGCATTTCCTAGCTGCTAATGATCAGCTTTGTTAATTTGCTGCCCTCCGTTAACATTATGCCTTGGGTTCCTCTGGGTAGTCATTAACTCCCCCCAAATGCCCCTACTGTCTTCTTTCCCTGGCACTGGAGAAAGCACAGCTCTCCAGGGGCTTGTCTCTAACTAGGGAAAGACCTGATGGACGCCAGGCACATGCTAGCCATTCTGGAGATGCGGAAGAATCCCCCAAGGAGCCAAGAAGCCTCCCCACGTGGATGGAGCTCAGAGGTTGGTGCAGCGGCTTCAAAGGGGAAGATGTAAGTGACAGGGACACTGTTTGGGCCCCTCTTCTTTGGACCCTTCTATTCTCCAGGCAATGAAATGGCTTAGCACTGCTTTGTTGGCCACTTTCACCCTCTCAAGCTCCATTGTCCCAACCTGCATTCAGCAGCTTTTCCTCCCAACCTGTTCCTTTTTTGGATTTCCCTATCTCGTTACCCACTTCTCCCGCTGGTTCCGACGTCTCCGACACCTTTCTCTCCCTGAATCCCCTCATTGCCCCATCAGTTCCAACTCCTATGGATTCTATTAATTGATCGGTAGATCAGTGAACAAGGAACTTATGAACTATGTCCCTGCTGGGTGTCAGGTGCTGGGACTACAAAGCAAAAATGACACAACCCTGCTCGCAAGAAGCTTATAATAGTAATAATAATTTTATTAGCTCGGAGAAAAGCAGACACCTGTAAATCCTGTATCAGATACTCAGTAGCTGTGATCCTTGGAAAGTAATTTGATCTCTCTGTGCCTTACTTTCCTTATCTGTAAAATAAGGGAATTAGATTTGGTGGCATATATATATACACACATGGGGTTAAATGACTTGCCCAGGGTCACCCAGTAGGAATTGTCTGAGACCAGATTTGAACCCAGATCTTCCAGACCTGACACTATTCACTATGCCATCTAACTGCATACACACACACACACACACACACACACACACACACACACAACTTTTTTGAGGCAGTAAGGAAGTATATTGGATAAAACAATGCACTTGGAGTCAGGATGATCTGAGTTCAAATTCTACTGCAGATACTTTATCTCCCCCAAACTCTGAACCTGGCCTTCAAGGTCCTCCACAATCTAGTTCTCAGCAGCCTCCTCAGTCAGTCATGCCTCACATTACTCCTCCCTATATTCCTGCCCAACTTGGGCATCATTATTAGGTACTTAATACGTATCAGGTGAATTAATTGAATTGAATTGCATTCCCTTGCCTTATGACTCTCAAACCCAAAGGGAAAATCTCCTCTCTTTTTCTCCTGCTTTTTCAAAGAAGGTCTGGCCATCAAACAACCATATTTCCCTGAAGATGTGACTTTTCTCTCATATAGCCTTGAAAGATGGTTCAAAGGGGCTCCCTTGGAAAGTGAAAAAAGGAAGATACCTAGTTCTTAAAAGAGAAAATGAATCAAAATGGGAGCAAAGTCATCCCTTGGGGGTCTTATGTAGGCTTTAAGTGTCTATTTCTTCTTCATAATGAACTCAATAATGGGAAATTTGGGTGGAAAAATTTCAGTACCAATCATAGCACCTGCTACTCATTTTGTTGTTGTTGCCCTTTAGTCATTCCAGGCATGTGTGACTCTTTGTGACCCCATTTAGGATTTTCCTGGCAAAGATACTGGAGTGGTTCTCCAATTCCTTATCTAAACTCATTTTACAGATGAAGAAACTGAGGCCAACAGGGTTACTGTGACTTGCCCAGGGTTACATATCCAGTAAGTATTTAAGGCTAGATTTGAACTCAGGAAGATTAGCCTTCCTGATGCCAGGGCTGGTGTTCTATGCACTGTGCCACCTGACTGTTCACTAGTGCTTTAAAGTTTGCTAGGCACTTAAATGGTATAATTTAATTTGATCCTCAAAGTAGCCTTGGGAAGTGAGTTCTGCAGATACTATGTTTATTTTTATTCTTGACTAGACTCATGGAGACACCTCTGGAGGTAAGGAACACCACCAAAGGATTTCTCTTAGGACAGATGTCTAATGAACCCAGGTGACTTAGCCAGGGTCATGCTGTTGCATGAGTTGACATATGTCCAAAGAAAACCTCTGGTCTTCCTACCGCTTGGGCTGATTCTAAATCCACTGTCCCTGATATTTAGAGAAGTCACGGGATGATGTCCTTTCCTCCAATTGTGTCAGGTTTTATAAAGAATACAAGTACAGAAGAGACAGTTGATAGGCCAATAGACCTACAGTTGAAAAGTGTCTCCTGGTCCAACCCCTTCATTTTACAGATGAGGAATTTTAGGCTAAATTTGAATTTTTAATATTTTTTTCAATTACACAGAAAAATAATTTTTAATATTTGTTTCTAAAATTTTGAATACCCAATTCTATCCTGTAGTTTCCCCTTCTCCCTCACTGAGAAGGCAAGAAATCTGATAAAGGTTATATCTGTGCACTCATGCAAACATATTTCCATATTAGTCATGTTGTGAAAGAAAACAAAGACCCCAAATTTAAAAATGCAACCAGAAAAATAAAGAACAAAGCAGAGTCCTTCAATCTGCATTTAGATTCCCCCAGTTTTTTCCTCTGGAGGTGAAAGACCTTCAGAACTGTTTTGGATCTTTGTGTTGCTGAGAATCGCTAAATCATTCAGAGCTGATCATTGTACGATAACAGAGCCTGAGCTTGACCATGAACTGAGGATCAGAGAATCGTAGCGTTAGGGCTGGAAGGGTGCTCAGAGGTCACCTGAGACATTTTACATATAGAGGAAACTGAGGCTCAGAGAAGTCTATAGAATCATATCCCTTGAACTTGAAGGAAAGTCAGAGAATATTTAATCCAATCACCTCATTTTGCAGATAAGGAGACCAAACCCAGTTCTTCTTCTCAAGATATCTGTTTCTAATGATCAGAGGCAGGTCTTGAATGAAGGTCTTGCATGGTTCTGGGTCCAGAACACTTTCCTCTACATGGCAGTGACTTAAGATCAAATGCTTCCCACTCAACAGCCATGTAAGGTTGGTGCTACAAATAGTACTTTAAATACTGAGTTGAAACTGGGAACTTCTAGATATGGGGATGCCTTCCCTCAGCAAAGATAGCAGCCTCTCCATGCTTTCTCAGACCTGGACACTCTGGTTTGTCTCTTTCCATGAATCTTCCATACAGGATGTATACAACATACTCAAAGGTATCACTGCTATTTTGTAAACATATTTCATGGCTCCAAAGATGTCACTTGGGATGGCTATTGCAATCTCTGCACATTTTCTTCCCTCTACCCTTTTTCTGGTCAAAAGGCAAAAGATAGTCCCTTCTTCTAAGGAGTTCCCCCCACCTATGGAGGAGGCAATATGCGAACAACTATGTACAAAGAGAATCTATTCAGGATATAATCAGCAGAGGGAAGGCATTAGTATTCAGAAGGTTTGAGGAGCAAACAAGTCACTTACCTCCTCTGTGCCTCAGTTCCCTCATTTATAAAATAAGAGAATTGATCTAAATGATCTCTAAGGTCCCTTCTGAATATATTTTTCTGTGACCTCTCTGGGTCTCAGTTTCCTAACCTGTAAAATGAGGAGGTTGGATTAGATGATCTCTAAGGTTTCTTCTCATTTTAAATTTAGGATCCTCTGACTTCTCTGGGCCTCAGTTTCCCCATCTGCAAAATGAGAGAATTGGACAAGATGGCATCCCAAGTCTCTTCCAAGTCTAGGTCAATGACTCTATGATCCTATGGCTTCTCTGGGCCTCGGTTTCCCCATCCACAAAATGAAGGAGTTGGGAGAGGTGACCTCTGAGATCCCTTTCAGTTCTAGACCGACGATCCTCTGAGCCCAAATAATTTCACTACCATGGGTCATTATTTCCTCACCTGTAAAAAAATAAAAGGGGGTTGAGGGTGGGGTGTTGGAACAAGATGGCCTCTGATGTCTCTTCCATCTCTAAATCTCTTCACCAATCCTTCTTTTGTCATTATTTACTGACTTACCAAATCCTTTTTGGATTTTGTTTTCCAAAATCAACCTGGACAATTCTGAGAAATTCCTTGCAACTAGAGGAGAAGACAGGAGCAAAGGATGTTCTGGCCATTGGCAAAACCTTAGCTCATATTCTGGAAAGACATTACTAACTGTTCACTGATTCCTTTACATTCAGAAAAAAACCATCTTTTTTAAAACAAAAGCTATTCCCATAATGTGATTTAGCCAGATAATTAAAGTGTGCACACACATTAATTATGCTTCCAACTTCTCTTCTTCAACTGTCTTCTCTCTTAGGGCAAGTAGTTGAGGTAGTACTAATAAGAGGTCCAGGAAGGGGATTCTCCAGGGGAGATGGTTGTTTCCTTCTCCAGTGAATTGTCCTGGCAAGTAATTAAAGCACCTTCATCAGTCATTAATTGATCTTCAATGAAACTGCAGAGGCAGCTACAATAATAATGAATGAGTTTGGTTTTCAAAGGACCAACTCTGGTCACCCTCTCTGGGAAAGAAGGTACCCGATATAGGTGGTTCCTCCCAAAAGGAGCTAAATAAATTCCACATCCTTCCTGTGCGTTTTCAACAAGGTGTGAATTAATTCAACTTGTACAAAGAGTCCTGAATGTAGAGTTAAAGGATCTGGATTTGAATCCCCCCTCTTCCACTTACTACCTGTTTGATCTGAGGTATGCCTCTTAAACTCTCTCAGTCTGTTTCTTGATCTATAAAATAAGGAAGTTGGACTAGATGGCCTTAAGAGTACTAGCTCTGAATTTATAATCATATGAACTTCTCTGGGCCTTAGTTTCTTCATCTGTAAAATGAGGGGGTTGGACTAGATGCCTCTAAGGTCCCTTTTAGTTCTCCAGCTATGATCCTCTTATAAGAACACCAAAGTCAAAGGTCAAGAGTTCAAATACTGATTTTACTTACCATTTCTTTAATCTTTTTCTAAAACTCTTACCTTCCATTTTATTTCTTTCTTTCTTTTAAACCCTTACCTTTCATCTTGGAGTCAATACTGTGTATCTCCATTTTACATTTTACATTTACATTTTACAGAGGAGAAAACTGAGGCTGATTGAGGTAAATTGATTTTGCTATTATTTGCATTTCTATTATTACCCTTATTTTTACAGAGAAGGAAACTGAGGCCAAGACAGATTCAGTGACTTGTAGTCAAAGTAGTAAGTAACAGAGATAGGAATCAAACCCAGCAAATCCAGTGCTCTGTTCCTACCTTATGGTGCCTTTGGAGGCTTGGCACTTTGGCAGAGAAATCTTTAGTAATGGCCATTCATGAAAGTACAAAATGGCCCTCGGTCTTGTGTGTTCCCCACTCTGCTTCTTCTGACACAGCAGAGGGGCAGGCAGTAAAGGATGCAGAGAATGCCAAGAATCACACATTTTAGACTTGTCTACAAACATGGTTTTAACTTTTAGTACTTGAAGTGTAACATCCTAGTCCTGTAACTAATGAAAGAACGTGTTCCCAGAGGACTTGAGTCAGATCAATATTGACATCCTTCCTCTAAATTAAACCAGAAAACAAAAAGATGCCATCGCTGAATGGAATGATGGCCCCTGGGTTCTGCTAGGAAAGGCAAAGAAAGGAGTTGGTCCTACTTTGCATCTCAAAGCAACATGAAATACAATTCCACAGCATTCTTTGCTACATAATTCTTCAGTATTCCACAGGAGCAAAAGCAAAAAGACCATTCTCAAGTTAAATGCAGTCCATGGAGCAGCATTTGTTGTAGAGGATGAGGAAGTAGGAAAAAGATCTTCAATGAACTTGATAAGACCCAACAAATGAAGTTAATCTGTGCTTTGAGACCCAGCAACTTCAGTGGAAATATATTATGGTCCTGCTTAATTCTAACAACCACATAGAGGATTTTACAGGATGGAAAAGGTTTTAGATGTCATCATCATCATCATTACCACCACCACTATCATCATAGCATTCTTATAGTAGGTTACCCCGTGCCATTTTATTTGATCCTCACAACAACCTTGGGAGGTACGATTATTATCCTCATGTACTGGTTGCTTTTGTTTAGTCATTTCTCAATTGTAGCAAAGTCTGTGTGATCCCATCTGGGGTTTTCTTGGCAAAGATACTAGAGTGGTTTACCATTTCTTTTTTCAGCTTACTTTATAGATGAGGAACTGAGGCAAACAAGACTAAGTGTCTTGCTCAAGTTCTTACGGCCAGATTTGAACTTGAGAAGGTGAGTCTTCCTGACTTCAGCACTCTGACACTCCAACCACTGTGCCATTTAGTTGCCCAATGGATGAATGATAGAGAGATATATAGTTAAAAGACAGAAATAGAAAAATTGATAGAGAGATGGCAGAGAGACAGATGATAGAGCTAGATAAATGGATAGATGGATATAGAAATGCATATAAAGATGATATAGATGTAGATGGATATAGACATGGGCATAGATGTAGGCATAGGCATGGATGTAGACATAGACATAGCCAGGGACAGAGATATAGACATAGATATACATATAGACATAGACATAGATATCTATAGGATTAATATTGCCCAAGCATTGAAATCCAAAATCAAGTCATACAACTGGGTATGCCTTCAACTAATTGATTTGGTTAATAAATAGCCTCTGAAGTTTTCTGTGTCCAAAAAAATTCAGTTTTCCTGACTCCAGGTTCTGTGCATTCTATCCGCTATACCACCTAATTGCCTCTAAGGGAGGGACTTGAATCCAGTCTTTTGACTCTAGAGCTGGTACTCCTTCAGAGAGACCTCAGAAGCCATGTATGCCAACCCCCTCATTATCTAGGGATTTAAAGGACCCTGAATTACTCAAGGTTACAGAGTTAGTAAATGTTTTAGGCAGGATTTGAGCCCTGGTCTTCCTAACTCCAAGTCCAGTACTCATGCCTACTATACCATTTTGCCTTGGTCTCCAATTTATTTCCCACAGTTTGTCATTGAACCTAAAATTCTCCCAAAATAGAGACTTTAGAGAAATGAGAGGACTCAGAACTTTGTCATGGTAGTATCAGTTGAATGAGAGGAGAAGAAAAGATTTGGGAAATGAGGGAACATTTGTTTGTTGTCTTCAAGTATCATGTGAACAAGGGAATAAGGAAGATTCTTCTTGATCTAAAAGGGTAGAGCTAGAAAAGTAGAGAAAAGGTAGAAGGAGATTAATTTGAAATCAATATAAGGAAGAATTTTCTAACTATTAGAGCCGTCCAGAAGTGGAATGGGCATCTTTGGAAAGAGTGGTTTGTCCTATGGCCATGGGTATTGTAGCTGGCATTCAAATTTCAGGTAGGGCTTGGAAAAGGGGACCTCTGAGGTCTTTCCCAACTTTGAGATTCTGGGCTTTTACTTCTAATTATATAATCTTAAGAGTCTAAGATTCTATAATGCATACTAGAGAGAGAAAGCTGGACTTGGAGTCACAAAGATCACTTACTCACTGTATGGTCAATTAACTTCTCAGATCCTCAATTTTCCCATTCATAGAATGACGTTCAAAAGTGATTCAAGACGTTCAAAAGTGATTCTTATCTTATCTTTCTGCCTATCTATCTACAGTCTGTTTATCTATCCATGTTTATCTATCCATGCATCTATCCATTCTTCCATTCTGTCTATCATCTATCTGCCTATGTATATATGCATGCATGCATGTTCAGTCATTCCTGATTCTTTGTGACCCCCTGGAACTTAGCACACTGGGCTCTTCACTACCTTCAAAAATCTGTCCAAGTTCGTATTCATTGTTTCCAGGACACTATCTCACCATCTCATCATCTACTGTCCCTTTTTCTTTTGCCTTCAATCTTTTTGAACATCGGGGTCTTTTCCAGTGAGTCCTGTCTTATTATATGGCCAAAGTATGTAAACTTCAACTTCAGTACTTGACCTTCCAGTCAATAATCTGAATTAATTTCTTTAAGTATTGACTGATTTAATCTCCTTGCCAGCCAAAGGCCTCTCAAAAGTCTTGTCCAGCACCATGACTCAAAAGCATCATTTCTGCAGCACTCGGCTTTCCTTGTAGTCTAATTCTCATAGCCATCCTCTACTACTGGAAAACCATACCTTTGACCATATGTTCCTTTGCCATCAAGGTCATGTCTCTGCTTTTTAATATGCTGTCTAGATTTGCCATAGTTTTCTTCTGAGGAGCAAGTGTCTTCTAATTTCATGATATGTAACTATTTATATGTGTATGTGTGTATCTATCAAGCACATTGAAAATCCCAAGTTAATTGTTGCTTCAATCAAACCTGTAATTTTACTAGTAGAGGAAGTCCCCAGGGAAAATGTCCCCCTGCTACCGAAGGCTCATGCCTGCTCAACACTACAGTGTTAGAGAGTTACCTAGGGCTTCGGTGACTTTCCCCGTGTTAAACCGCCACTATGGGTCAGGCTCCAGACCATCTCAATCTCTATAAAATTGGGTTGGGAAGAGAATACTCTCCTGATCTCAAAATTCATCCAGAGAGCATGAGGAAGGGAATAAGGTCATGCCATCCACCTGCCTTTGTTCCTTGAGAGCTGGCTGGAGATAGCATATCTTAAGATGCATGATTCATTATGCTGGCTCATTAGAGCTGCCAATATTAATAGGTTGGTTGAAAGAATTAGAATTCAAGCAGTGACTGAAATGCTAGAACAATTTGTGTGAAGTTGACATTTGGATTTTAGCTGATCAGGGCTCACTATGAGCCAACAGTGACTTTTCATAATATTTTTACAGGCTTAGAATTGGAAGGGGCTATTGAACCCAACCCCCTCATTTACTGAGACTTGGAGAGCTCAAGGTATAAGCCCAGGGTCACACAGCTAGTAGATGTCAGAGATGGGATCTGAATTCTGGAGTCATCCTGACTTTAAGTTTAGCCCTCTCTGTATTTATGGCACATTGCCTCTCGGTTTGATTGCTAAGATATCTATGCAGTCTTGGGCTGCATTAATAGAAGTTTAATGTACAGATAAAGAATGTATCACTGCCTTGGGCCCTGGACAGACGACATCTATTCCATTGTATTCAGTCCTGGCTTCCAATTTTAAGAGGAACATTGATCAACTCAAGCATGTCTAAGGGAGAGCAACCTGGAGAGTGAGGAGATTGGAAATCATGTCAAATGAAGAATAAAAGAGGAAACTGGAGATGTTTAGCCTAGAATAGAGAAGCCTTAGAGGGATAATGAATGAGGTGTTCTCAAATATTTGAAGGGCTGTCATGTGGAAGAAAGACTACACTTGTATGGTTGGCCCCCGAGGGTGGAATGATGATTAATGGACACAAGCTGCAGAGAGGTTCAATAAAATGAAAACCTTCCAGGTAAGTATGGCTGCCTTACAATGGAGTGAACCAAAGACAGTGCAAAGGATGAAGTCCTGAGTCTGGAGTCAGAGGTCTTGAATTCTGACTCTGACACACTCAATAGCTTCATGAGCTCAAGCAAGTCATTTCCCCTCTAGTCTTTAATTTCCTTTGCTGTAAAATGACAGGGTTGGACCACTAAAGCTTCTTCCAACTCTCTATCTATGACTAACGCCTCAATGGATCAGCAAGTATATGATAGAATCATAGTATTTGAGAGGAGGAAGGGAGCTCAAGAAATTGGAAATCCTGAAAATGAAAAGTGAAATTAAGAAAATTGAATAGTAAGAAAACCATTGAATTAATAAATAAAGCTAGGAGTTGGTTTTATTTTTTAAAAAGCAACAATAAAATAGATTAACAATTGGTTAGGTTTTTTTTAAACCCTTACCTTCTATCTTAGAATCAATACTGTGTATTGGTTCCAAAGCAGAAGAGTGGTAAGGGCTAGGCAATGGGGGTCAAGTGACTTGCCCAGGGTCACACAGTTAGGAAGTGTCTGAGGCCAGATTTGAACCTAGGACCTCCCATCTCTAGGTCTGTCTCTCAATCCACTGAGCCCCCCAGATGCTCCCAATTGCTTAGACTTTTAGGAAAAAAGAAGATGAAGACAAGTCACTAGTATCAAAAATTTAAAAAGGATATGCCACTAATAGAGATGAAATTAAAGCAATTATGAGGAGTTATTTTGCCTTATTATTTGCCAATAAATTTAACACTTTAAGTGAAATGGAAGAATACTTACTTTCCCCTAAGATCTTTTTTAAAAATGTGATTTTTAATGTATCACTAAAGCATACTTGAACAATTTGTACTGTATATATGCTATAAGAAATCTCAATGCTTCATAAGGTCCTTATTTCAGGATGGAATTTCTTGTCTTATAATGTCTTTATCAATAAAAACTTAATTCCACATTTTGCCTTACTTCAGCTTGCCTAATTTGTCGCATCTTATTTAATTAAAAAAAACAACTCTTCCTTTTCATCTTAGAATCAATACTAAGAATTAGTACAAAGGCAGAAGAGTAGTAAGAGCCAGATAATTGGGGTTAAGGGACTTTCTCAGGGTCTCACAGCTAGGAAATGTCTGGGGTCAGATTTGAACCCAGGACTTCTTGTCTCTAGCCCTAACTATCCACTGACTACCTAGATAACTGCCCCAATTTATGACATTTTAAATGGATGCTACCTTTTAGTCCAAGAAAAGTAGGAGATTCTATTCCAAGTGGTTATTCCTTTCTAGGATCTGTGATTTTGTGTTTAGTTATTTCCTCAATTGATGGAACCCGAAGAATGTAGTTTTTTAAGTTGATCTGGCTGAAAATCTATGACTTTATGACTGGCACATTCTAGACTTTTCTAAATGAGGCTGCTAGTCTTAAGCCTAGGAATTATCACTAGGCCAGGTTGATCACCCTAAACCAACCTGCCCAGGGCTTAGCTAGTAAGTGTCTGAGACCAGATTTGAATTTAGGAATATGAGTCAGGCCAAGCATTCATCCCTGCATCACCTATATCATTATAGATGCTATTCTATGTCACTATGATACATAATATTGACAATCATTATTATTATTACAGTGGTTACCAAGGATTGGAATCTTGGCCAGTGTCCAATACCAGATTAATGAAAATATAAGAGCAGGGTCTGTTTTGGCTTTTGTCCTTGTATTCCCAGTGCCTAGCCCAGAAAAAGAAGGAATTTGATAAATGCTTGTTGGTTTTTTTTCTTTTTTGAGACTGGCTTTACCAATATCAGCAGCCACTCATGGCTTGGACTCCTCTGCTGACCAGCAGAGAAACTTTGACTCCTCCATTTTCCCCACAGGATCCAGTTTGGCCCTCTTTAGGCAGCCTTATGACTTTCTGCTCCAAGAGGTTCACCATATCGGTGCCAGATTTGTCCAACTTTCTTTAGCCAAACAGCTCAGAATTTCTGAACTCAAGTGATCCACCAGCATCAACCTCCCTTCATAATCAGATTACAGTCATATACCATCATGTCTAGCTATGATCCCCATTTTATAGATGAGGAAACTGAGGCTAAGAGGTTAAGGGACATACCCAGGATCACACAGCTAGTAAGAGTCTCTCTAACTTCAAGTCCAACTGCTGTCAAATATATTTAGCTGACGTCAACTATCAACTGCCTCTATTTAACCGATTTGGTCCTCGAATGTCCTCAGCTGCAAAATGAGGGGTTTAGATAGCCTTGAAGGTCCCTTCTGTTCTAAATCTTTAATCCTATCATCCCTGGGCTCAGTGTCTTAGCAAGGGACTTGTTAACAACACTCCCCAAAATTCTTCTCTGGAATCAGAGCCACCCCTGGTTGGTTCCCAGATTAGTCGCCTTTGAGAGAAGAAATAAGGGAGGGAACCCCACAAGCCACCTGAAGAGCTCTTGTGCTTATAAATGAGCTGAGATTTATATTTTAATAACAGAAAGTGTCAAAGTCAGAGGCAGCCAGTCTGTAACTTTCAACACATGAAAAATAACATGGAACCCCACAGTGGTCCCTTAGGAGACAAGCTCATGAATGAGAACTAAACCTGTAAGCAAATCTAAAAGGGTTGACATTTCCAGGAGAAAAGAGGGAAGACTAAAGCAGAGGTTCTTAACCTGTGAGTCTATGAACTTAAAAAAATTAGCTAACTATGTTTCAAGAGAATTGGCTTCTTTGGTAATCCTATGTATCCTACTGAATATGGTTTAAAAATATGATTCTCTGAAGGGGTCCATAGACTTCCCAGGACTGATGGCAAGAGGGACCAGGACACAAAAAAGGTTCTATAAAAATTGAGCTTAAGGGGCTAGCCAATCGATGCCAGGACATGGTAGGACATCACAAAGGAGCATGGAAGCCTTAGAAGGGGGACGAGGCAGGAAGTGATTACGGACTTGTAGTAAAGGTTCTTCCCTTAGCAGCCCAAGGTGAATTATATCTCCTGCCTTTGCAGCTACAGTCTCAGAACCATTGTCAGAGAAGAAACCCTAGGGAATGGGACTCGCTGTTCTCAGTGCTCCGCTATTACAATTATAAATCTAGAGTGGGGGGCTAGAAATGAGCAGAGATGATTGTAGGAAGAACACGATGGTGTAGTGATTTTAGAAATGAGAGGCTATTACGAACGAGAACCCCACAAGCAAGATCTTGAAATGGATAGTTTGGTGACCCTTTAGAAAAGAGTAGCCTGATCACTAGGAACTAACTTAGGTTCGTTAAGAAGTTGTGCTAAATTGATTTTATTTCATTAAAAAAATAAGTTTACTAAATGAGTGAAACTGTATAATTGTACTTAGATCCTAAAGCAATGGACAAATTTCTCAGGAAATGCTTTCAGAAAAGATTTTATCCTGCCTTATTTGTTTTTGTTTTTTTCCTAACCCCTTACCCTCCATCTTAGAATAAATATCATGTGTGGTTTCTAAGGAAGAACAGTAAGGGCTAGGCAATGGGGGTTAAGTGACTTGCCCAGGATCACCCAGCCAGGAAGTGTCTGGGGTCAGTTTGAACCAAGGTCCACCCAACTCCAGTCTTGGCTCTCAATTCATGAAGCCACCTAGCTGCTCCCCTGCCTTTATTATTATTATTATTTTATTTTCCCCTCCCCCCACCTTTATTATTAAGGGAGGTTATGCTGGTGTGTGTGTGTGTGTGTGTGTGTGTGTGTGTGTGTGTGTTAAGGGTTATTGTTATTTTAATGGTGAAGGTAAGAGGCAAAATGTGGCACAATGGTTCAAGAGTTAGCGTGAGAGCCAAGGAAGCCTGGGCTCAAGATCTGCCGCTGGCATAAGCTGGCAGTATGACCCTGAAGATCATCGAAGATCATCTGCTCCAACTCTCTCATTTTATAGATGAGAAGGCTGAAGCTCAGGCTTGGGAAATGACTTACCCCCAGCTATCTAGGTAGGAAGTAGCCGAGCTTCTTGGGTCTTTTGACTCCAAATCTAGTACTCTCTTCATTGTCTGACACTACTTTCCCAACCAAAGTGATTTAATTTCTCAGGGTCTCAGGAATGAGTCTCTAAGATTGTATGTTGTAGAATGGTTGCCATCTGCATTGGTGGAAGGATTTTCTTATGCTGATGAAATCATAGTCCTGGGCAAAACAAACAAAGATTGTAAATTTATATTTTAGGAAACCATTCTCCTGTGGAAGACACTGAAGACAGCTCTTAAGTGGGGACATCAAAAGATGACTCATGGTATAGTGGAAAGAGGGACAGCTAAGTGGTGGATAGAATGCTGAGTCTGTAGGAATCTCAGACTCAATTTCCTGAGTTTGAATCCGGCCTCAGACACATCCTAATTGTGTGACCCTGGGAAAATACCTTAACCCTATTTGCCTCAGTTTCTTTATCTGGAAAATGACCTGGAGAAGGAAATGGCAAAATTTTCCAGAATCATTGCCTAGGAAACCCTAAATGGAGTCATAATGAATTGGACACAACTGCATATCAAAATTGGATGTGATAGTCCCTGTCTCCAGCTTCTAGAGTATGGGCATGCCTCATTCCATTCATGATGGGAGCAATGAAAGCCATCTTTTCATCTCTCACAACCTTTCTCAGTCATCTCAGGGGCAAATTATTACAATATTTATAGCGTTTCTTGGTGGACCTTGTGGTCTGTGAAAGTTAGGACCTTCTATTCCCAGGAGGACTGGCCAAAATAAGATGGTTCTCTTGATACCAGTTACTGGGAGTTGAATCTACTTGCTGTTGACATATTTCCCATAATCACAGTTCTTTTGGTCTGAAGCAAATCACTCTTGTTCTCACTACAATTTGAGGTCATGAGATGAGTCCTAATTGATCTCAAAATGCAGAGAGGGGGGGGGGCTCATAAATATTATTGGTTTTTCTTGAAAGTATTTTAGAATGTGAACTCAGAGAACAAAGACCAAGTTTTTGTCTTTCTTTCTATCTCCAGTGTTTAGTAGACCACCTGGCTCATAATTGAGGCTTAATAAATACTTATTGATCAATTCTCAAAGGATGAATCTTTACCAATGTTACCCTGGGGATAAGAAGAAGGCAAATTGTTATACCCATAACAATCCAGGGAGACATATAATTCAAGTATTTTTCATCTGTGAAGGTGGAGGCGAGGGTGAGCTAATGTTAGTGGCCCCTCAGGTTACTTCCAACTCTAACTCTAAGATCTTATTCTTTTCAGAAGAAAAAAAACCATGTCATAAATTTAAGGGATTTTCCCAGGATATGCACCTAGGAAGTAGAAGAGCCAAGAGCCAGACTCCTGATGACATGCCTTTCCACCTAGACGTGTTGCCTCAGTACTGTGTTGACATGCTGTCCCTTCCCAATGACATCTTCATTTTGTCAGAGCTTAGCGGTATAGTGGGGTGTTTGGAATCAAGAGGGCATTTTCTAGAAAGCCTCCATAAAGAAAAACACTGAAAGGCCAAGAAATCTTCTACTGCTAAGCCTCAGTTCCCACAGCCCACAGGACTACTTCACTTCTTGTTCTCCTCACATCCCAGAGACATCCCCCCCCCCTCCATTTTCAGTCTACTTTGTGGGCAACTGCCAACTTAATCATTGCTAAAGTTAATCCAATAGATCCTATGTAAGGGTCAGAAACTCACTGAGGCATTTGGGGATGCTGCCTCCTAGAAACTCTTCTTCCAGCCAGTCCTCATTCTAGTCCTTTATAAGGAGATAAGTGGGAGCACTAAGTATTAGTTTGAGGACTCAGTAATGTTTCTTAGAAATCCGATGTTGCTAGTGGAGTTGTGAATTGATCCAACCATTCTGGAAGGCAATTTGGAACTATGTCCAAAGGAAGTTAAAAGACTGGCTGCCCTTTGATCCAGCCATAGCACTGCTGGGTTTGTACCCCAAAGAGATAATAAGGAAAAAGACTTGTACAAGAATATTCATAGCTGCGCTCTTTGTGGTGGCCAAAAACTGGAAAACGAGGGGATGCCCATCAATTGGGGAATGGCTGAACAAATTGTGGTATGTGTTGGTGATGGAGTACTATTGTGCTAAAAGGAATAATAAAGTAGAGGAATTCCATGGAGACTGGAACAACCTCCAGGAATTGATGCAGAGTGAAATGAGGAGAACCAAGAGAACATTGTACACAGAGACTGATACACTGTGGCACAATCGAATGTAATGGACTTCTCTACTAGCAGCAATGTGATGATCCAGGACAATTCTGAGGGACTTATGAGAGAGATGCTATCCACATCCAGAGAAAGAACTGTGGGAGCAGAAATGCAGAAGAAAAACAACTGCGTGATCACATGGATCAATGGGGGCATGACTGGGAATGTAGACTGTAAATGATCACTCTAGTGCAAATATCAATAATATGGAAATAGGTCTGGATTAATGACACATGTAAAACCCAGTGGAATTGTGCGTTGACTATGGGAGGGAGGTGGAAATAGGGGAGGGAAAGAACACAGTTCTTATAACCATGGAAAAATATTCTAAATTAATTAAATAATTTTTTTAAATGACCAAAATGGAAGTATGCTTGGTATGACAACAGATTTTTTTAAAAAGCCCATCACAGTCTTGTCTGGTGCTCAATGATTATCCAGATGGGGAGACAGCTCCAGCTAGTGGCAAAATGGTTAGAACCCTGGGTCTGGAATCAGGTAGACCTGAGATCAAATTTAACTTCAGATATATACTAGCAACATGAACCTGGGTAAGTCACTTAACCACTCTCAACCTCAATTTTCTCATCTGAAAAATGGAGATAATTTTCCCTACCTCTCAGACTTGTGAGGATAAGATAATCTTTATAAAACATTTTGAAAATTTAAGGAGTTATAGAAATGCTAGAGGGATTTTGTCTGTCTGTTTATTTTTTGGGGGGAGGGGGGAATGATAATCTCCAAGTACCCTTCCCACTCTAAACCTATTGATACTAGGATATGAAGTCATTTTCGCTTTCAGAGACTTATTCTCCTCATCTATAAAATGAGGGGGGTTGGCCTAGATGGCCTCAAAGGTCTCTCCCTCCCAGATCTCCCATCCTCTAATTCCACAGTAATATGCTGATGGGTCATGGAACTCTACAGGTTCCAAAGAATTGAACCTGAGGATCATCCAAAGGGCAATGGGGAGGCAGCTGGTGGGTGTGAGGAGCAGGTAGTACTTTACCAGCAAGGTATTACAAAGGAGAAGCATACAAAGAATGTCACCAAATACATGGATGATAGAAAAAGATTATGATCAGGTCCCTCCAGTGAGGGATAAATAAGGAGGAACTTCTACTCCCTGGCACCCTCCAGATTTCAGAGGAATTCAAAGTGACCCCCACCACCACCCCAGGACTAAAGGGAAGAGCATGTAGGACAGACCAGAATCTATGGGCTACAGCCTGCATCCCTGGAAGGAACATTCACCTTTCAGATCATGGAGCTACTGGGGCATCGGCAAACATAAGTAGTAACTATTTGGGGAACAGCTAGGCTTAAGAACCAGGCCCAGAGATGAGAAGTCCTGGGTTCAAATCCAACCTCAGTTACTTGCTAGTTGTGTGACCCTGGGCAAGTCACTTAACCCAGTCCCTAGCTCTTGTCATTCTTCTGCCTTGGAACCAATACACAGTATTGATTCTAAGAAGATAAGGGTTAAAAAAAATAGTGAAATTACTATTATACAGTCATTTGACCAGGGGAGCTTTTATATAGTAGAAACAGTGCTGAGGAGCAGCTAGGTAGCACAGTGGATAGAAAGCCAGACCTCGAGACAAGAAGTCTTGGGTTCAAATGTGACCTCAGATACTTCCTAGCTGTGTGACCTTGGGTAAGTTACTTATCCCCCTTCTGCCATGTTATTTAACCTTCTGCCATGGAACTAATATTTAATATCTATTCTAAGACAGAAGATAAGAAAAATAATAACTATTTCTAGGGCCAAGAATAACTGTTACTCTATATTATCACATCAGCAACTATTTCTGGGATGGTCCTGAGATGATTTCTGGGACCCCATTGGTACAAAGCCTTGCCTGGAGCCCTGCCTGCAGGGTAGCTTTCTGGAATCTTGGAACAGCTGAGGTGTAAGAGGCAGGGGAGGTAAAGCCCGGCTCTTCCATCACCTGCATATAAAGTGTCTCATTTCTTTTGTAAATGACAATATCATAGGCCTTTATGTGTCACTAATGTGCACTGGTGAAAAATGGCCCAGCTCCCCCATTCCAAGGCAGTTGTTTCTGCTCTGAGAGAATGTAAATACAATTACTTAAGTCACAGTAATGATGAAATATCACTGAGGCTCAGGGATAGAACCAACAGTCAGGCCTTCATTGGAGCCCCCCCTCCCCACCTTACTGGTGCCTTCCCCTGCAAGGTTACCTTGTAGCTGCCTCTTCTGGGTTTTGTGTGATTGTTCTCTCTCCTG